>NC_090900.1:16102258-16159758 GCF_040956055.1 Brachionichthys hirsutus | reverse complement strand
CCGTGCCGAGTCTCCGTGCCGAGTCTCAGAGCTTGTCCTCTAGAAGAAGGCGGTTGTCCAAATGCTGCACATCTGGGAGCTGGACAGACGAAGCTGGAAAAGGACAAAAGCAATCAGTGTGATTCACAAGACATGTCTCCAGTGAAGATTTGTCATGTTTTCATCTTCTTGTTTGTATCTAAGGAGGATTACAGGAAGGAAGGGGGCTCCCGTTATGATGAAATAAGGGTGAACATGTTATAGATCTTCACTAATAACCGCCAAGAAATATTAAATATCCGATTACTACAGATAAAAATCAATATGTGAGTGGATCATTGTAACACAAACTGGTTTTATCCTCTGCTCTCGTGCACTTTGTGTTATTTTCTCCTTTTCTTTTGCGCTGTCGTGTCAACGAGGTCAGATTTATCACTGGTCGATAATAACGAATCAATAACTAGTAACGGCAGCAGAAACAGGCTTGTATAGAACTCAGTGGCGGGCGGTCAGGGCCTGCAAGGCTTTCTCTGCTGGCCTAATATAACCAGAAATCAAGAAAACATGATCATATTTATGATAAAAGTCCATTTAATTTTATGTATATATATATATATATTCTTCACATTCATGTCATATTATATTCCAGTGATGTACCTTTAGGTGAGAGTTTTTATCCAATCAGAATTCAGCTAGCTTGTGTTGCCAGGCGGATTCATAGTACCAGAGACCTTCTGAATCAGCGCTGCGAGCCGTCTGTGCTGTGTGAGTGAACGGGCGCTTAGAGTTGATAGACAGTTGTGATAGCCAATCAGATCACGAGTTGGTGAAAGTAAGGCCTTCCTGCAGGGCTCACGTTGAAGGTCAATAACGCGTCCTGTGATTGGCTCTTAGAGTTGATAGACAGTAGCAATAGCCAATCAGATCACGAGTTGGTGAAAGTAAGGCCTTCCTGCCTGTGATTGGATACTCACTGTGAGAGGGCAGCGCTATGCGTAATCAACTAATGCGCACCAGGAAGTGTCACCCGGCGACCAACCGAAAATAAAAAAAACTTTTCCTGCGTTTTTAACCCACAATGGCCGAAGGAGGGGAAAGCGTGGATTTGGTTGCGGATATTCTTGAAAGGCCATTTTCAAGACGGACCTTTATTGCGAGCCGACGTCGTCCAACTCCGGCGCTAGCTAACCTGTCTCAGGGAAAGGCTTTGTTTGTCCGCCACTTCCAGGCTTTAAGCTACCAGCGTTACTCCTGGCTTACAGCTTCTGAGGGTCGCTGCAAATTGTTCTGCTGGGAATGCCTTTTGTTTGCGAGGGATCGATTTAATGTTCGGAGCAACACTGGATTTAGGAACTTTAAGAAAGGAGAATGGATTTTGTTTTCAAATAACTGTTTTGGGGGACAGCCGTTTTGGTGAGTACCAACATTTTATTTATTTAACATGATGACGAAATAAAATCACAGATATACTGTAAATGCAATGTGTGTAAATAATGTGGCGCACCGGTGCAGCTGTGTGATTGTAGTGGAAGTACACAACGAGACAAATGTGGCCATTTTGTTGCAGTCTTTCTTATATTAAACTGCAAGTTCGCAATTTAAAGCTTGCCTATTCTTGGTGGACTTATTAAAACTTTTTGGACAAATAATGTTAAATTCCCTTTTATTTATAACTTTGATAGTACCGCATATAGTGATGAGTTTTAATTGCTGATGCAGTTTATTGATTTTTAAATGCTCCGTGTTGTACACGATTGAGGCGATGCAACACCCAGTAGTGTGTAAGTGTGTGTTTGTATTTTATTTCTCCAGCCGTGGTGTCATAAATGAGGGGTATTTATTCAAGTCGCACTAAGTAGGACTTCACTGAAGGCCTAGGTGTAAAATACACCGCCCACCACTGATAGAACGAGAGTAATTCCATGTTTTCAAGGAACGCCTAAGCGAACCAGGAATCTGAACCGATTCAGCCGCATGACCTGCCGCATCGATGAAAGATAACGCTTAAACCCACACTCAAGCAGAAACGTACAAACCCACACAGGTAAACGAGGTCAAAGAGGTCAAAGAGGTCAAAGAGGTCAAAGGGCATCCTCGCTCCATGTTGCAGCACTTAGCCAGAGCGCTATTAGCACCACCTAAACGGCTTGCTATTGACAAGCTAGCGGTGCCGGCTGGAAATAATAGAGCCCCTTATTCCATTATTCATGGGTCCAATCAGGTGGAACCAGAAGCTGCTTTTCAGTCATGGAGGGGGGGTCAGGACGCTGGCGAAGCCTCGGGCGCTTCCCCCGGCTCACCTACACTGCATTGGCGCCGCTCTTTGCCCTGCTATAGAGCTGAATCCTGATGCTCTGGCAGTGTGTGCCCACCACTCATGGGAACAAGCTATTTTTAGCCACATGCCCCCCAGCTGCTCATCATCAACCCACGGCCAATGGGCAATTAGTGTTTGCTTCTGAAGGCGGGGGCGCTGCCAGAACATCGCTGAGACAACAAGCGTGAGGACAACGGATGTCTCTGTCCCGCCCTGCATCCCAGCACAACTCCATCCACCTTCATCCGTAGGTGCTGAGAAGCTCCGCCCCTCAAAACTGATGTCATCTACTCTCGAAAGACGAACTCTGTCGTTTCGGTACACACACAAAATATCGGCTCAAGGGAACGTCTGTGGACGTTTGATGGTGAGAGGAGAGACAGCGAGGTGTGGAATCAGGGAAAAGGTTTTCACGGCCACACCTCCACACAAACAGGTGCTGAACACAGACACACACACACACACACACACACACGCACACACAGACACACACACACACACACACAGACACACACACACACACACACAGACACAGACACACACACACGCACACACAGACACACACACACACACACACACAGACACACACACACACACAGACACACACACACACACACACACACACACACAGACACACACACACACACACGCACACACAGACACACACACACACACACACAGACACACACACACACACACCTGCAGCTCTTTATACAACCATGACGCAGACAGAGCAGAGGAAACATCCCATAATAATGAGAACCAGCCCCCCTTCCAAGTTTCCACGCAGCTTCACGCTGTACAGGACAGTTTAACCCTTCGTTAGTCGCTGCGTCAGGCCTGACGTCACACGAAACAACATTTCTGAACGACGGCAGCTCATTATTTCGCAGGAGAATCACTTTTACACCCGTTTTGATTTAAATCAGGACTAATTGAGCTGAATATAGAAACTCACCGGACCGTCAGCATCTCTGATAATTCTGTTATGATGCGTTTGGCTGAGCGGGAACCAAGAGTCCCTTTAGGAGTCTGTGTGTCATGATGGCCTCTTTAATTCGTTTTAGTCTGAGCAAATATAATTCAATCCACCTTATTATAGCTTCTTCATGCAATTAGCCTGCGCCCCCGTTCATCGATGGCGGCAGGGACAGCAGGCTTATCCACCCCACAGAGACCGAGAACAGAGAAGAACGTAGCCTGCCCATCACACCGCTAGCAAAGATGAATCACAGGAATCAATATTACGATCCATTACATCCCGGCGTAAACACGCCGCGTGTTAGAACGCCATTAATGATCGTCAGCGTTAAACGTCTGCAGAAACAGCAACCCGCCAATAGCACGCCATCAAAGAGAGAGCATTTAGCTTCCAACATGGAGGACAACGCGCCGCGGAGCACGTCGGCGTCAAGCAGGCGACCACTGGCTATGGCGTCGGAGGATCACGCGCTTTCCTTCGTCTTCGTTTTGGCTGAAGACCGTTCTGCTTTTTAACGACAATGAGTCGACGCTGCAGACAGAGAGGCTGAACCTGTGGAGTTTAGGGCATCATTGGGCTCTGCCTTCCCCGGCTACACCTGTAAAGTGCCGTGAGGTAACTTTCTGTTATGATCTGGTGTTACAGAAATAAGAATGAATTGAATTGATCAGCTCCAGGAAGAATCAATAACGCACGCAGTCAGATCCCTGAGGTCGTCGGCAGCGACTCTCTTCTTGACCTCTGCTGAAGTCGAGCCGGATTGAACCGTCAGTCAAACAGACGGCACGGCAGGCGCTGCACTCGCATTACGTTTGAGCTGCAGGAGCTAAGCATGCGCCGCATGCATGCGACCTGCACGCGGATAAACCCTGGCCCGGAGGCGTCTACAGAAAGCTTCCCTTACGAGAGGCACGCGCTCGCTGTGTCCTGGACGGGACAGTGCACCAATCAGAGCGAGCGGTGCGTTCACGCACGTTCACTCTGTTGTCGCCGAGTCTCCCGGAGACGCACAGATGTCCCCGTGAAGATGGTGTTATGTAAGAGCGGCAGTGGACCCTGCTGTTCATATCGCTAATGCCTCACACTGTGTGTGTGTGTGTGTGTGTGTGGGGGGGGGGGGGGGTCACGTGCTTTATCCAGGCCACGTCCAGGCGCCGCCAGCAGCAGCCATACAGCTGTTACTACGGACTAGCTCTCTGAGGAGCCATGTTCAGCTCCTCGTCGTCGCCACGCTGGTCTGTCCAACACGGCGCTGGAGACAAGCAGACTGAGACGTCCAGCTCACGGGCGGGACACGCCATCCGGATGGTCAATCACATTTAATGGGTTGTCTTCGTCCTCAAGGAGGAGAATCTTTGTCCCAAAGTCACACAAATCAGTTCCTGACATCACAAACCTCAGTCCAAGTCAAAGGTTCTTTAAAGGTGATGTCAAAAGAAGAAGAAAAAGGACATTTTCTGTGTATTCAAATATGAGATAAACAGCATTTGAGCAGTGAATACAGCCGCACACAAAGTTACTCGCTCCGCTCCGCTTCCCTTTCTTTTATTTAGTTCTGTTGAATGCAGCATCGTTTGGTGCTTTCAATGCACAGAAAAGACTTATAATCATGAATTAGGGTAATTGGGGGTCTCGTATCCGAATGGGAACAAAATCTGTATTTTATATAAAACAAAACAAATATCTGTACTAATTTTGTGATGATTGTGTTTAAAACGCAATATGAGCCTCCAGATAATATTCCAGTGAAGACGCAGACATTTAAATCAGGATAAAAACGGCTTCACATTTTCACCAGGCCTTCCAGGAGGAAACGACTTATGGGCAGGCAGACCTTTAGCCGTTTCAGACCGGCGCTAGCGGCTAACATTTAGCTGTTGCTGGAGACTCCAATCAGAGTCAAAGGCTGTTTCCAACTAAATGCTAACGCTGATCGGTGCGTGGTGGAATGTCAATAAGAAACTGTTTGCTAATAAGCTCACGCTGTGTGTTCACTCCCTGTTTCTACTAGCATGACTAGCCAAACGCATCGCGACAATAAACATCAAATACTAGACAACATGTACTATAAACTCATTAAGGGTCAGGGTACCTGACTCTGCAGTATTTAATACATATGCTCCTTAATAAAGGATGCTCCTTCGTGGTATAAAATTGGAATTCTGTGCCAGTGGAAACCAGAAAAGCATTCGGAGAGCAAACCTCCACCAAGCAGCTCATTCCCATCAGGACTTTAGCCAAAATATCTGATATTCACATCCAGAAGACATTTTATAAGATGCATTTTGGACCCCTTCATCCAGACGCTATCCGGATGGCTCTACGTTAGACCAAGACCCGTCTTCAGATTTCTGTTCAAGATCCATCCAGCAGTAATCCTGCTGACAAACAGACAAACAGGACCTCCTTGGAGGTGATGAAGGAGTTTTATTAAAATATTCTTCCACCTAAGGCTGGATTTAAAGATCCTGCTCCTGCTTAGAAACATGAAAGCTCATCTCCTGGGCGTAGTGAAGATAAAAGTGGCTCGCTGGCAGCTCAGGGACGAGCAGCGAAATGATGAATGGCCATGACGGCTTGTCAAGGTGGGCAGAAGGCGCTGCGGTATGAATGGGAGCTCGCCGCTGTCGTGTTGGAGGCGTGCCTGAGGCGACAGCCGCGGTCATGAACGCTGCCTCCAAACACTGACCTTGGAAGGAAGCGTCCACACCTGGACACACAGACAACGTCACAGGTCACAGGTCAGCCATCAGCATGTATTCCCACTGCCACCTATAGGACCGCCACAGGCGCCGTGGCCTTTACGGTCCACAGCGTGAACTTACGAGACACACCCACTCAAGGGCATCGGTGTGGTCCGGAGTGGGCGGATGCTTACACTCCACATCCAATAAACGAAAGGTAAAATCCATGCGGGCGATATCCATCCACTAGAATTCACGTCTACAATGAACGAATGAAACTTCATCTAGCACTATGATCGTCTCAGCTCGTCTCCTCTGCTCCAGCTGACGGGTACGGAACCAATGTCGACCCCAACAACCCAGAGACAACACGCTGCTCCTGCCATTTTAGACACGGTGCACAATGTCTTCAGTCGGGATGACAAACTTCAAATAGATGGATCCTTACAGCATGCAAATGTGCAAGGTGCTTTAGCTCCCCTCAGTGCTGTCTAAGCAGGGCATCCTTCAGTCCTGTGCCGGGTCTAAGGTTCTAAGGTTCTAAGGTTCTAAGGCTTGTTATGATCCCCTTTAGCCCACCGGCAGCAGCACCGGGATCCTGCAGCAGAGGCAGCGCTGGACAACACACACACAGAAGACGTACGCTACCTCGGTTAAAGGAGCGATGCGGCGGCAGCTGTTTCCTCCGGTGATGGAGAGGCAGCGGCAGCGGGATGGGGAGGCGGAGGCAGCGGGGTCGGGAGGACGGCTACGGCGGCTCCGTAGCACAAAATGGTTCATCGATGCTCGACGGAAGGACGAACAGCCAGGCGGCGCAGGCGGAGAGAGAGAGAGAGAGAGAGAGAGCATCAGTCAGCTCACACTACTGTGGCTGTGAAGCAGAGCACGCACATCACCCCCCCCCTCTCTCTCTCTCTCACACACACACACACACTGTGCAGCGCTCCCGCTCCAGGATGTCTTCCCTGAATCAGAACCGGTCATTCTCTCGCACACAATCCCATCTATGAAGCCTTCCATCCGTCCACGTGTTCCACAGCGCCGCCCGACCATCGCCGGTCAGCAGCCATGATTGAGGCTGGCAAGGTCACGTGAGGTTCCCGACGGCAACCCCCCCCCCCCCCCCCCCCCCCCTCGGTCTCCGGGCCCACTTTCTTCACCTCGCCTCGTCACAGGCTCGCCCGGAGCGCTGCTTGCCAAACCGCCAGTCAGTGAATGATGGGCCAGTCACAAACAGCACCATTACCATCCAATCACAGGTCAGGAAATCAGGCGCAGACGAGAGGGGTATTAAAGGGGATTATTCGTGGCCTCCTGGGTTTCCTTTCACTGCGGGGAGTGTGGCGTGGCCGCCCTCTGTGGATGACAGCGGCAATTCACTCTGCCGTGGGAGGGCCAAAAACAGATCTGCTTTCATCAGCCAGGTCACCTAGCAACCACAGCATCTCCTTACCTCTGTGCAGAGCCGCCCCCTTGGTGCGTAAAGGGGGAGGAGCTAAGATCTGTCAAAGAGGAGGAACCCCAGCTGATATTGCTACAACCATCAAGGCCGTACAACCAGCTCGGTAACTAGTAACCAGTGGCGGGCAGTCAGGGCCTGCAAGGCTTTCTCTGCTGGCCTAACATAACCAGAAATCAAGAAAACATGATCATATTTATGATAAGTCAATTTAATTTTATGTATATATATATATATATTCTTCACATTCATGTCATATTATATTCCAGTGATGTACTTTTAGGTGAGAGTTTTTATCCAATCAGAATTCAGCTAGCTTGTGTTGCCAGGCGGATTCATAGTACCAGAGACCTTCTGAATCAGCGCTGCGAGCCGTCTGTGCTGTGTGAGTGAACGGGCTCTAAGAGTTGATAGACAGTTGTGGTAGCCAATCAGATCACGAGTTGGTGAAAGTAAGGCCTTCCTGCATGTCTCACGTTACAAGTCAATAACGCGTCCTGAGATTGGCTCGTAGATTTGATAGACAGTCGCGATAGCCAATCAGAACACGAGTTGGTGACAGTAAGGCCTTCCTGCCTGTGATTGGATACTCACTGTGAGAGGGCAGCGCTATGCGTAATCAACTAATGAGCACCAGGAAGTGTCACCCGGCGAGCGTTACTCCTGGCTTACAGCTTCTGAGGGTCGCTGCAAACTGTTCTGCTGGGAATGCCTTTTGTTTGCAAGGGATCGATTTAATGTTCGGAGCAACACTGGATTTAGGAACTTCAAGAAAGGAGAATGGATTTTGTTTTCAAATAACTGTTTTGGGGGACAGCCGTTTTGGTGAGTACCAACATTTTATTTATTTAACATGATAATGAAATAAAATCACAGATATACTTTAAATGCAATGTATGTACATAATTTTGTAGTGCAAGGAGAAGTTGCTGTACTAGAGTTTGCGGCAGAGAGGAACAGAGCGACACCGTGATGCTGGAGTCTGAAGAGCGCTCTACGGGCGGCACACACTTTATTACAGCACAGACACCGACATTGGTCCATTAGGTGAATTAGATCATTTCCCGCGGCACACTGGTTGGGAAACACTGTATTACAGGTTGATTGATAAGTTCATGGCTCTAAGTGACAATTTTAGAATGGCTAGAACATTTATATTCCAGCATAGTTATCTGGTACATTTATATACTCAAGGTGGAAGTCATGGAGTATTTGAATCCCTTCTTTATAAAGTTAATGACTTTGAAATCCTTTTTAATACCTCTAAAATAATTTTTAGAGGTATTACAACAAAATAATACCATAATTGTGACAATAGAAAAAAAATAACGAGATGGCAGTATATACAGTTCTGATTAACATAAAAGAAGTTCAGTGCATATGGGCTAACATAAATACAAAATTAAAGCAGAACCGTGTGGCAGAAGTCCTGTTTGCTGTTTGCACATCCAGAACCAGAACATCTCTCTGAGGATTTTGAGTATGATGTAGCCGGTTTTAGAGACGGGCCAGGTAACTGCAGCCGCCCCCAGAGTACCTTAATGTTGAAGTGGACACAGTGAACTCGCTCTTTTTCATCTCCTTCTTAGGCCACAAACTTATCAATCGCACCTCAAACAGAAAGGAGAGCGGAGAGCTAATGAGTTCATTTCCACAGACTAGTCTCCCCTCAACAAGAAACCACGGCGGTGAAACAGACTCGTTATAGCTAGAATGATGGGGTCACACAGGTTACCTACTGGGGGCGGGGGGTCCCCTATGTGTTGCTGTTTGATAGTGAATAACGAATTATGAGCCGACTGCTCTGTGGAACCCGTCACCCAAACACTCCAACCGTTACGATGAGCAAAAGGAGGAAAGCTGCAGCTCCACATGTGGCGAGGTGGAGACATCTCTGTCGAAGAAGAGAAGGGGAGTCGGGGATCCGTGAAACCGTGAAACCGTCCGACAGCCAGCGGAGAGGCCACGGCGAAGACGAGCGGCGGTGATGAAGCAACGCGGAACAAGCCGGAACAACCGTTCTTTACCTCAGCAGCGGTGCCAGTCGCCCTCACGGGGGGGGTTTGGTTAGCCCAACAGACAAACCCACAATTAGTGCGATGACAGCAAGCAGGATCAAGAGCGCAAGGGCGAGGATCATGCATTTCTGCCGGAGAGAAGAAGACATTGTGCTCCTTTTACACCATCTCGCCATCGGCAAACACTTCCGTCTGTGATGATGATGAAGGTGGAGCACAAACCCGACGGGACTTCTTCTGGTATCGCACTGCTTTCTTGGTCTCTTCCTTCGCTCTGTAAATATATTCGGCCGCGTTGGAGACGTTTTTCTCAATGTTGTTCACCAGTTCACCCTGTGAACGAATGAGCCGTTCGGTATTCACCGAGGAACCGTGAACGACATGCTGACTGTATCGGTCCGGAACCGTTAGCGGATCAATAGTCCCTGAGCCGTTACCTGAGTCTCTACCAGCATGGCCATGTCCATGAACATGGCGTGGAGATCCCTGATGCTCGACTCCAGACGCATGATGTCCTGGTGCCGGGACTCGATCTCGTTTAAGGCCTGCCGTGTGAGCTGGGAATCTGAAATGATCTGGAAGACAGAGATACCGGGTACGACACTGCACCTGCAGGAAAGCGTTTCCGGCCGTATCAAGGTGGAGAACGTGATTATGACGTCATTACACCCACATGATGTCGGTACGACGTCACCTGCATCATGTTCTCGCCTCCGCCACTAGATGGCAGCACCGGCTTTAAGCCACGCTGCATCTACAGCACAAAGACAAGCTTACGTCTGACGTGAAGATGGATGGATTTCCACTTTCCAGCATGTCCTCCAGTTCTTCGTTGCTGGTGAGTCTCCCAGCTGAAGGATAAATAGCAGACACTGATGTAGAACCGATCAATATTCGATTGATTAGAAATCAACATGCTGGTTTGGCATTAGTTTATGAACGCACCATTCAGACAAAGCATCCGAACAACAAACACTCCTCCCTCCTGGAGACACGCCCCTGTGCAGGTGATGTCACACACCTTATTTCTCAGGTAAAAAAGGCGGCGGGACAATCGGCACGCTCCCGACTCGTCGATGCCCATTGGAGGCCTTTGAGTCGGGTCGGCCTGAACTGAGGCCCGTGACGCCGCGGGTGGCGGTTCGTGTTGGAGACAGGTGAACTGGTGTAACACCTGAGCCCCGTTTCCCAGGCAACACAAACACAGAGAGCCGTCTCCTGTATCAGGTGCTGCAGCGTGGAGAACTGGAGCCTCATTAACGCCGGCCGCAGGGACTGAGGCCGGCGCTTCTGTTCACCTCCGCATGTTCACGACACTCTGAGTGTAACGCGGACCCAGGTAGACGCGGACCCAGGTAAACGCGGACCCGGGTAGACGCGGACCCGGGTAGACGCGGACCCGGCTAGACGCGGACCCGGGTAGACGCGGACCGAGGTAAACACGGACCCGGGTAAACGCGGACCCGGGTAAACGCGGACCCGGGTAAACGCGGACCCGGGTAAACGCGGACCCGGGTAGACGCGGACCCAGGTAAACGCCTCGGCACCGATAGGATCATCCTAGGAACCCGCATCCTGCTGCCGATGGCGTCCAACAGTCCGGAGGAAACCGCTTCCTGGGTCTGTCCTACACGTCACTCACGTCACCCACCTCTCCGACCAAAGACTTCCTGTCTTCCACGTCACATGACTCATCATCAGAACTTCAAAGACGCCTCGCAGGCTCGGTTATCTGTCGCTTACTTATCTCCAGCTGTCTCTGGATCCTTCCTTTGCTTCTCTCCGGAAGAACACTTGGGTTTCGTTGTACTGGGTCATGACCTCCACAAACATCCTGGACAGCACCGTGTGCTGGGGGGGGGGGGGGGGGGGGGGGGGGGGGCAACAGGACAGACCGTTTGGGTTGGAGCGCTGCACGTCACACAGAAGGACACCTGTCCAGGTGTGAACGAGTTGCTGTACCTGCGTTTTCTGGATCCTGGAGTCAACAGAGCTGTTAGCGGCGTCGTCCTTGGGAAAGCCTTGCTCCATGGCTTCAGGCAGAGACACAACGTTACACCGACGCCTCCACACCTCCGTAAACAGACGTTCCTTCAACTCACATTTCAGTTTGGCTCGCAGCACGTTGGCGTTGCCTTTGATGTCGCTGGCCAAGGCGTCCAGCTGATCCTTTGTTCCTTCACACAGAGAGGAAAGGCGTCGGCCGATTAGGAACGATAGCGCCACCTGTGAGGCGCTCGCCTGTAAATATGACATTTACTCTGACTTCATCCGGTCGCTCGGCAACAACCTCGTGGTCCTCGTTTCTCTCCCTGGTGACCATCCCTCGTCTTCAAACTAAAACATCTCTGACGCTCGAGCTGAAAGCCTTTGATCGTTTCAGAACTCCAGAAACTCCAGAACCGGTTCTGACCCGGTTTAACAGAGAGAGCGTGGACGATGGGTGGGGTGTGGCCTCTACTGAGTGACCCTGCAGCAGTTTAGTCTTTAATTCACTTACAAAAGGCAACACAGATAAAGTTGGATTTCCGGCTCACCCCGACATCAAAGCAAGTTCTTCACCCCCCCCCCCCCCCCCCCCCCCCATTTGAACCCTTTAAGCGTCTTACTGTCGTCCGGGTGGGGCGCGGACAGGATGGTGCTGTGCGTCCGCCTCATCTCCTCCACCTGGTGGGAGATTTTCTCCACGAGGACGCGAACGTCTTCCACCTGAATGACGCAGTGACGCGTCAGCGCGGGGCGCTGCGCGCGTCCTGGAGGATGGAGCGATGCCTACCTTCCTGAAGAAGCTCTCCATGAAGACATCTCTGTCCACGGGGACGGGGACGGGGACGGGGACGTCCTCGTCCTCGTGCGTCCTGCTCTGGGATGAGATGATGGAAAACGTGTTTGGAGTCGCGTCTTCACGCAACCAGAACATTTTGACCTGTCAAACTTACAGCAGTCAGTTCGGCCAGCCGGTCCTTCATCCCAGGGCTCGGCTCGGCTCGGCTCGGCTCGGCTCGCCTCCTGGCCAGGTAAGACTAGTGGAACTCCCGCTGGCTCATCCTGGAAGCCTCCGTGCGCAGACCCCGGTGTCAAGCTGAGAAACGACTGACAGCAGAGCCGTCAGAGTCCGGATTCTGCTTAAACCCGGTAAAAATTACAACCATTTGAATCTAAAGCTCCACGAAAGAGACCCGGTTCTGCTGCTGCGTCGGCGCGCGTAAAAGACGCGACTTACAGTAACGTCCCCGGGATACGCCTCTCTCTCTCTCTCTCTCTCTCTCCGCCACGGGAGGGAGAAAGTAGTCCCCCCTCAAATAACCAGCCCAAATGCTCCACAATCGATAAATAAAGGCTCCTCTCAGGTGCGGGAGCAGCTTCTTCTGCTTTTAACGCGAGATCTGTCACCGTGATCAGCACCACTCAGTAATGCTGGACCGTAAACGCACCACCAGGTATTCCGCCGTGGTGCGTTCAGGGCTGGCGGACACTTTTCCCATCTTTATTACGAAGACACAATATAAGTATCGATTTCGCTCCAACAGCAGGTGAAAACAAGGAGAAGATAAACATCAAACGGGCCGATGCCAGCAGGTTTATTTTAAAACAAACACTTTTAATATGTATAATCCATCTGGCTGTACTTGATATCTAATATATCAAGCACCTAATATATCTACACTATATTAGAGTTCTTACACTAATAACGCAGTCCCGTTCCAGTAGCATCTCACCAGGGTTAAGAGCGAACGCACGGTGGCGCTGTTTGCCCGGATATAAATGGGGCAGCAGCGTGTTGGGCTGTTGGGTCTGAGAACCGAACCCGGGTTCGGTCCCGTTTCTGTTTTATGTATCCGCGCCTCGTCTTCTACGTCATAATAAACTGTCTCCTTTCATAAAGTTTTGATCGATTAAATCCACCACGACATGAAACAGATCGATCCCAGAGATGTTCGGCTGGCTGCGCCATCCTCAGCGGGAGACTCTGGGGGAGGGGGGGGGGGGGGGGGGCATGGATCAACGTTTAAAACGTTGATCCATTTCAACCGCGCTCTGATCTAATCCAGTCTCCAATTACGCACAACTAACGCCGTTTACGCGCAGCATTTGACGCCCCGCCTCAGAAGATTCTAAAATGACGTCACGGTTTTCAATTCCCAGGTTCAGTCCAGCAAAGCTCGGCTCCCGGAGCTCCTCCAGTCTGCAGCTTCCAGACGCGGAAAGGAGTTCAGGCTCGGGGTTCTGCCTTCGCGTCATGAGAAGGAAACTTTGGGAGGAACAGCACTGATTGATTATTTATCAGTGTTTCTGACTGATCAGAAGTTTTCACATCTCGGAATGATGAGCGACTCCTCCTGGATTTATTCAAGGATTTAACCGTTTCAGAAAACCTCTTCAGCTTCCAGACAGCGATGGACTTCACGTTCCAGATCCACGTCTTTACCGCCTTTGTCTCCTGCTTTAAGGTGAGCCCCCCCCCCTGTCCACATCTGGGCGGGAGCTGTCTGTAACTTGCTGTCATCCTTTGCAGGTTTACGCTCAAGCCACTCACCTTCCCAAGCATCCAGGTCGGTGGCTTTCCTCTGCTCCGTGTTTTCGGATGAATGTGATGATTGGTTCAGAACAGACTCTGCTTGTGAATCTGCATTAGTTGAGTAGCTGCGAGGCATCCTGACTACTGGATGCTTGTTTACCTGTGAACTCTCTGTCCAGGCCTGAAGGTGTTGGCCACGGCCTCTCACTACTGGCCTCTCGATGATGTGGACGAAATCCACGAACTGTGGGACCAGCTTGGAAAGAGACCAGGTTATGTTAACGGGAGCAGCATAAGTATGTGCACAGGGCGCCGTCCTGCAGGGGCGTGCACCTCCTGCATGCTTTGCCTGAGTCCTCTCTGCATGGTCTGACTCTCACCGCCCACCTTCCAGCCACCGTGCTTTTATGTGTCCTTATATTGTGTGTCATCGAGCAAATTATCTGGTGTGTGAATTCACGCCCGCTCCTGGAGGTGCTGGGCGTTTCCAAAGAGAGTACGGCTCATTAGGAATCATCAATCTGATTATTGCCACCTTTATTATTCTTGTCTGGCTCGCGTTTCATCTTTATACCGACTTTAATTCAATAGTTTGATTTGTTTTTGTGAACTAAGATGCAAAAACAAAATGTAAGGAAGGAGATGCGGCCTTTGATCCAGCACCAACCGCTCTTTCCCTCCGCAGAGTCTGTTGAAAAGGGTTAGGGTTGTGCTCTGGGAAAATGTGATTTCATTTTTGTTGCCATTTTATAGATGAAAGTATTAATGAAAATAATTGATCGCATACCTCCGCCAAGGCTAATCCCACCCGTCTGTTTAGTTTGCCTCTACATCGCACCCCCCCCCCCCCCCTTGAAGTTTAGTGGCAATCGTAATAGTAACATTTTAATATTAGCAGTAACTACTCTGTAGTTTTTGTAGAATGAGAGAAAGTATCGTAAGTATCTCTCGGCGCCCCCGCCTTCCACCGGGATCCGTCTCGTTTTTGGGCCATCCCACAGACGCCGGTGAAAACGCGAGCTCCTTGGCGGAGGTACCGGGGAGGCTGAGGAGGGATCGGGTATGGACTCGAGCATGATGAAGGGGAAGCGCCGGCGCTGTGCTGAGCTCAGCATCACTCCGTCTCATACCTGCACATCACGTCCCTCCCACTGTCCTCCTGTCTCCTGTGTCTCCTGTGTCTCCTGTGTTTGAATCTCTGTTTCTCTCCGTTGTCTTTGTCCAGCTCTCAGAATCCACAACCACACTGTGCTCCCTCCCTCCCATAACTCTTCCTCTGTGTATACCAATGACTCTGCCTACACTAACATTTCTGCAACAGTAGGTGAGGATCAATCCCTTTGTGCTCACTGATCATTAACGCAGCGCTTTCACACGGGTTGAGCTGAACGTTCCACACTTTTCTCCTTGTTAAGTCTTTTTGTCTGATGAAGATGAGGAGTTGTTTTTTGTTCAGTAAACAAACCGGAATCGTAAAACATCTTAGCCGCATCTGGTTCCGTCTGAAGCGAGCTGTTAAACGCTGCCGTTTAGAACTGGGACGCTTTCCAGAGCTGCTCGTGAACTGGAGATGATTGGTTTGCAGATATTGTTGAAGGAATGGTCAACAAGGGCATCTTTCTGAAAGGAGACAAAGAAGATACCTTCCTCTACTTCGGAAACTACCAGAACTCCTGCATCAGCGACCCGACTCTATGCGGGCCCGAGGGTGAGTGTGCGGCGCGAAACCATTTTCAGCTGTTTTTCCAACTCTTTCAGCCCACTTGCAATGAATCTCTCCTCATTTTCCAGGGATTACCTTCTCTTTTTTTTGGAAAAATCATGAGACAGAGTCCCGTTATGCCGTGTCCTCCGGAGGGAAAGTTATCTCTAATGGCTTCTCCGTCTTTACCAATCCCTTCGGAGGTTATGTGGAGTTTTACACTCGAGGAAATAACCACAGATGGAAGGCTAACATCAAAGTTCCAGGTATTATTTTACCTTTATGATGTACTTTTAGGTACATTTCCCACTAGCACCTACGAGGATTGTATCTTTGAAACCAGACGTAGCAACAGGTGATTTTACCTGTGTAGGTGATCCGATCTTTGTTTGCATCGTCGTCGTTTGTTTGTCAGATGGATGAGACAGAGATGACAGATTTGGGTGATACGCAGTCGAGGGCTTGGACGTGTGGCCGGGGAGAGTTATGTTGGGTTGCGTTAGGCTGCTACATGCCCAACCCTTCTGTCACGTTTCATCAAAGTCTGTCAGGCAATGGTGAAAGCAGCGAAAAGAAAGTCCTGAATCCGCCTCTTCGTCCAGCTCGGGCTCTTCCTCGTCCTGCGGCCAACCCTCCCACCAAGTTTAGTGAAAATCTGTCAAAGGGATTTTGAGTAATCCTGCAGAGAAACAAACGACAATCTGAAAGGTGCATTTAAACGTGGTGAAGTTACTTGGTTTTCTTTACTGTTAACTGTTTCCTCATGCGATGCTTTTACTGATGAACATTTTCTTTTCAAAAGTCTTTTGTCATCGTTCGTTTTTCGCTCCCATTCCTCACAGGGCGTCAAGTTTGATTTTGTTAAGCGTCATCTGGTTCTCATACGGCGGGACGTGTTGAGGGGACAGGACGGGCTTTTGTCTTGGGATGAGACGCCACGTTGCTCTTTGACCACAGCGTTATCCCTGTGGATTCATGTTGTTGGGGGGGGGGGGCTGTCTTTAGCACATGTGGTTGGCGTTGGGACCACAGACGATTCTGGCTGAAGTCTCTTCAGAACGTTGATCTTCTGCGCTTTGGGATTCCCCTATTGTCAGATCTGTCAGAAAAGAAACGATGAACGTTTGTGAGACCAGATCGGTTTTGTTTGGTTGCTTTGTTATCGCGGGATGTTAGCATGCTGACTTTAGCATTGAGCTCAAACTCGTGCACCACAATGTGAAGTTTAATATATTCGACAGTAAACTGGATATATTTTGGTATTTGATTGTGTTAGCATGCTAAAGCTAAGACTTTTAGACCGATATTTGAACGTGGCACCTCATTCCCTGTTGTTCTCCGACGCTGCTGTCCTTCAGGGCCTTACTGGACCCACATTCTCTTCACATGGACGAAGGTGGACGGTCTGAAGGTCTACATCAACGGGACCTACTCTGTTGGCGACGCCACCGGTGGAAGCGTCAACCAGTACTACGGCGACCGCGACTCTGACCTCGTCATTGGAACCAGCAACGACAGGACATACAACCACTACATCACAGGCGTCTTTGACGAGTTCGTCATCTGGGAACGGGCGCTTCCGCCGGGGGAGATCTCGCTCTACTACGGTGCAGCCACAGGTGGGCGGACTTCACGTTTCCTGTCGTTCTCCGACGTGGCCTATCGAGTCTAAGGATTCCTCCCTCCTAAAAAGCCATTTCCTTCCGCGTCCTCGCAACATTCCAGCGCTCATGAATAACAGCTAGATGTCCGTCTGTACGAAACGTTTCCGTGACCTTCATCATGTGAATGTCACGGCTCGCATAGTTCTGCCTTATAAGTGTTTGAAAGAGTGCAGAAGCGTGTCGGATGGCGGGGGGGCAGATCGTTTTGATTTAATCGGACACGTTCGGACTCTTGAATTTTGCTGTTTAACATTTGCTCTTTGGAATTCCATAAATGGACAAAATTGGGTTGATATTTATGAGAGCTTAACGATTTCTTTTAAGCTCATAAATAGTCTGAGGAGCCTGATAAAATGTACATTTTTAGTGGACTGAATCACATGTTGTTTCGTTTGACCACGGCACACACGGCATCTTTTCCACAGCCTGAAAGCCGTTACTATGGCGACCCCGCCCCACTGATCCCGACATATGAAGCGCGACGTTTGCGCTGCAATAATTTCTGCTGCAAAGTCATAACTGAAAGCAGCATATTCCACAGACCATTACCAGATGCAACGAGCCCGACTGTTGTGGTTACAGAAAAATATTTTTACTCGTCCGGAGCGCTCGTATAAAACATAGCGTGGAACCATGGAACGGTTCAACCTGGCGGTTCTGAAGGGCGTCCATTTATGGACATCTTCTTGTGCGCTGTTTGTGCCATTTTTATGAAATGTCAGCAAAGACGTAACGCGTATCTGGGCCCTGCACAGAAGCCCGTGGCAGAGCGGAGCGTCGTGTGGCTGGTCGTCCCGGTTTGTGGAGATTGTAATCGCTCTCCTTTTCATGGCTTGGCTTGATCCAGCCTCGTAAACTGGAAGCTGTTCGCTGACGCCATCCGGCTACGTCCTGGTCAGGCGCCGCTAATAACAAATTAAAGAGACGCTTCTCGTTATTTCACACGGGAACTGGACGTGCCACCAGTGGGGGCCGTGACCCGTTGTCCTTGTGTTTCCCTCTTCAGGTCAGGTCCTGGTTTCTACCACGACGCCCAGAGTCTCCAAAGAAGCCTCTTCAGCCACGCCGGCAGCCGTGAGCCAACACGAACGCACCCGAGTGTCACTGCATGCGTCCGTCTTCCAGGGTTTCCTTGGCAACGCCCCAAACAAACATCCGACTGATGTTTGTTATGGATGCAGCCTCTCAGTGGCTTCCTGTTTTGTTTGTTTGTTTGTTTGTTGACTTGTTTTTGAACTACCAGATGGATTTATGCAGAAATCATTGCAAGGATTAGGCATCGACCAGAAGTTACATTTGGGTGCGGATCCATTTATAGGTTCTGACCCAGCTTTATTTAAAACTGTAAGATCTATCGTTCCAGAAACTCCGACATCCATCGTTATATTCTGGATCTGCACCAAAGTTCTGAGGGTTCCTTCTCGACCCGTTCGCCGTCCTTTCATCTAATTTCTTGGAAGAAATTGATTAATTGGCTTTCGGGTAATTTGAGAAAAATATTTTTAGAAATGCCTTTTTTTTTTTTAAATACAAAATTCCTCAATCTGCACCGAATTAAAATAATTTTTTCCTGACCTTTTCCTCGTCTTTCCATCGGCGCCGTATTTATTTATTTTGCTATTAATAAACAAACAAACCCAAAGCTGTCTCGGGTCGGACGTTTGCTCTACACAGAACCATCTTCAAGAAGGACCGTCCAGACTTGGACGTAGGACGGTTAGAAAGCGGAGCCAGCTGATGACTCCAGTTATCAGTGGCTGAACTTCCTGTGTCTCCCCAGAGAGTCACTGCAGCGAGTCCTCCTGCCGCCATCGGCCAGCCTGAGGACGCCCAGGATCCAGCGCCCATCCCGGTGCTGGGCTTCCTGAAGGTTCTGCCCAACAGGACCATTCCTCACAACACGGCCAACAACCTCACACAGGTCTGTCAGCACAGCCCGACGCACACGCACGACCCCCCCGCGAGTGACGCAACCGTCGGCTGAAGCCCGTTTTCTTCCACCCAGGCTTTTCTCAGAAGTGTGGAAGAAGTGTTGTCGTCGCCGGGCCTGCCAGAGGTAAACCAGGTCACGCTGCTGCCGTGCACACCGCTCACACACGAGCTCATGAACCGCACTGAGCCTGGGGGGGGGGGAGGGGGGGCTCCGTGCGGCTCTTCTCCGGGTTCTTCCAGAACCAATCAAACACTGACTGTCGTCCAGCAGCAGTCCACGCCGGTGGTCAGCGGTCTGATCGGGACCGTGGACCGAGTGATGGAGCACATGGTGTCCAACCTGGAGCCCAGTCCCAACTCGCTCGTCTCCTTGGGGGGGACGTCTTCGGCTGCAGGTCAGTGCGCTGTCGGGCCTCCGTGAGGTGACTCGGCGTGTCCAGATCAACGTCTCTCACCGGGTCTTCCTCCCGAAGGTCGCTTCACGCCGTTTCCCCTCCCGTTTAAACGGATGCTTACTTTTCTAACCTCTGACCCCCCCACAGATTACTCCCTGATGAAATTCCCACAGAACTACAACCTGCCACATTACCGCTTCCCCGAATGGGGCAAGAACTACATCTCCGTGCCCGGCGAGGCGTTCGCCATGCAGTGTAAGTGACCCGTCCTCGCCGCCGGAGAGACGCCACGCTTTAGTCCTGCTCTGATTGTGCCAAATGAAAACGGTCCCGCTGGGAGGCTGTTGTTATCGGCTGGTCATTTATCGGGCCGTCCCACACGGCGGCTAACACAGCGCGCCGTGTGGGACGGCGGTGGCTTTACGGAGCGCCGTAGAAATCCAGCCACGGCAGTTAGCCTTTTAGTCGATGCAGAAAGCACTGAAGGCATTTTCCTCTGCCATCGAAGAGAACGGGCTCTCATAGTGGGGGGGGGGGGGGGGGGTCATGTCCTCATTAGGTAGAGTGTTTTTCATATCGGTGCGTTTGGATGCTTTGTTCGACCCCCCCCTAAGAAGAGCTTTAGAACAAACTGTCCACCTTAAGAGCTGTGGGGAGACAACGGGGGGGATTCTGATGAAATAAGTTATTGGAACGCTTAGACCCCCCCTCCCCCCCCTGCAGCATATGCACCAACATTTGTTTGACATCAGCGAGCCTTTGTTGCCCCGGTCTGTGGGGACCAGGTGGGGGGGTTGAAAGGAGGAACGGGACCATTAAGGATTTCCTCCGATTCCAATGTTTATTTTTCAGTACTGAGGTGGGCTGGACGATGGGTCAGATTGGGGGGGGGGGGGGGGGGGGGCGTAAGTCATGCAGAGGTTTCCTAAGTTTTCCAAACATCCTCATGGCCGTCTTCCTTTCACCCCCGTGCGAGTCTCATTAGCCCGCCGGTGCTAGCGCTCAGCGGCGAGGCGCCGTTAATTAACTTCCCTTCGCTGTGAGCATTTTAGCAGCGTAGCTTCACATTCCAGCCTCTGCCCGGCGACCCTCGTCTTCATCACTCCCTGTCGTTCTCTCTTCTGTCCTCAGCTCAAACCACGGTGGTCGGCCTTTTCTACCACAACATGCACAACTACTACCAGGAGATCAGCCCGGCGAAAACCAGGTGGGATCTGATCCTTTCCACAGCTCGATCCAACGCTTGCTCTTCATCTGTTCTTGACACGAGCATTATTAGACAAATCTCAATAATATCCGCAATCCCCATCCGATCCCGATGAAATTCGGTGGTGACATCGAGGCCCCCACCCTGCATGCCTGAGTGAAATTCCATAAACATCGGTCAATAATCAACCGACATATTGAGGAACTAATTTTGGAGCTCAATTGACTGCAATGATAATGAACATTTCAAAGCGATCCAGAATCAAGAATCTCTTCTGGATCATCACCAACATTTAATCATCTGTTCCTGGTAGCATTCCCAACATTTCCTGAAAATGTCATCGCGATTCCGTCTAACGTTTTGAGTGGCGTTGCTAACAGACAGAAACATCAGCTCCTTGGTGGAGGTAATAAATAATGTCTGCACGAACCCTAACCTCGCCGACAGAAATCATCGGACCTACCTGCGCTGTGGAGGTGCAGCTAAACTGTCCCAGTGCTAACATACATGCTAGCTTGACAGCTGTCCGTGCTAACATTAGCCACGGCCATTTGGCGCCCCCGCTTCCTGAACAACATGGCTGCTGCCTGGGGCCGGGGCCTTATCAGCGCGCTCGCCTATCGCATCTCATCGCTCCACCTCCAGCGACTGAAACATCCTGCTATCAGCGCTACCCCCACCCCTCCTCTATCACGTTGACGTCCCGTCGCTGGCGTTCCACTTCTGTGTTTATGTCTCGTAACCCTGACGACTCATTTCTCTGATAGTCCGGGAGGTGAACCGTTGGACACGTGGAGACAGACCGCCCCCCCCCCCCCCCCCGCCGGTTCCCTCGCCTTCGCCCTTGATGCGACGATGCAGAGGTCACGCTAGCATGATCTCAGTGTCGCCCTTTGTTCTGACGCAGTCCTGCTGGTTGTCGGGTTGATTGCAGACAGATGATGTGGGTGTGAGTCCCAGATCACAGCCTCGAGCTCTGATTGGTCTGTTTCAGTCTGACCATCACGTTTCATTGGAGCAGAACTCAAAAACTCTTAAAATGGTTTTTTTCCGTCTTTCATTTATTTATTTTGTTTCCATGGTTACTGGGATTGTTGGATGAGGGTTTCCAGGGCACGACTCAAAAATGTGTGATAATTTTACGCTGAATTTAATGTACCCCCCCCCCCCCCACACACACACACACACACACACACACAATGTAGCTGAAATCTGCATTTGATTTATTAGTTTTGCTTCAGGCCATCATGTGATCAATGTTTCATCCCAACGCTCCATCCCAACGCTTCATCCCAACGCTTCATCCCAACGCTTCATCCCAACGCTTCATCCCCAACGCTTCATCCCCAACGCTTCATCCCAACGCTTCATCCCAACGCTTCATCCCCAACGCTTCATCCCCAACGCTTCATTCCAACGCTTCATCCCAACGCTTCATCCCAACGCTTCATCCCAACGCTTCATCCCAACGCTTCATCCCAACGCTTCATCCTGATGCTTCATCCTAACGCTTCATCCCAACGCTTCATCCCAACGCTTCATCCCAACGCTTCATCCTAATGCTTCATCCTAACGCTTCATCCCAACGCTTCATCCCCAACGCTTCATCCCAACGCTTCATCCTAATGCTTCATCCCAACGCTTCATCCCAACGCTTCATTCCAACGCTTCATCCCAACGCTTCATCCCTGCTTTCTCCTTTCAGGATTAACGAAGCAGCTGATTTCAAGGACCACAACATCCAGGTGGCCAGCTGTCTGATCTCTCTCAGGGTGGAGCCTCTGCCGGCTCTGTCCGTCAACCTCTCCGGAGCGCCGCTCATAAAGATCGTGCTCACCCACGTGCTGGTACGAATCCCTCGTTCTGTGTCTTGTCTGGCGTCTTATTGCTCACTCACTTTCTCTGTTAGTCATGCGAGGGTGGGCCGACAGGTTGGGCGTGGAACATCCACCTTATCGGAGCCCGGATGCAGACGCCGCATCCCCATGTGAACTCCATTAGCTCTGTCTTTGGCGTCCTCTTACGTCGGTCGATGAGTGTCCCGTCGCCGCCGGAGGCCTGTGCCGCCGGGCATTCGCCGGCACGAGAATCAAAGCCTGTTTTGGTTTTCATTATTCGGCCTAATTCTGTCCTGGAGGGGGGCGTGGCTTCCAGAGAGCAAACTGATGTGATGGAGCTGCAGGAACAAAAGCTTCATCGGCCGTGCCAGGTTTCCACGGGAAATACAGTCTGTAGAAGGGATGATGATGATGATGATGAAAAAGAATTACGCGTTGTTTTGTTTTTCAATCAGAAACAATGGAACCCCTTAATGCTGCTGGAATTGGTCTTTATGGTGCGTTCATCTGTGGGGGAAGAATCTACCCTCTGGTCCGGGGGTAGACACTTCCCCCTCTGGTCCGGGGGTAGATTCTATCCCCTCTGGTCCGGGGGTAGATTCTTCCCCCTCTGGTCCGGGGGTAGATTCTATCCCCTCTGGTCCGGGGGTAGACTCTTCCCCCTCTGGTCCGGGGGAAGATTCTTCCCCCTCTGGTCCTGGGGTAGATTCTTCCCCCTCTGGTCCTGGGGTAGATTCTTCCCCCTCTGGTCCGGGGGTAGATTCTATCCCCTCTGGTCCTGGGGTAGATTCTATCCCCTCTGGTCCGGGGGTAGACTCTTCCCCCTCTGGTCTGGGCGTAGATTCTTCCCCCTCTCCTGTTATAACAGGCTGTTATTACCAACTTGTACCGACTTAAACCCGAGCCGAGGCTGCGGGTCTGGATCCCAGTTCCTGAAGTCGAACAGTGACTATTTTTAGAGTTGAATGCGTTTGGCAGCTGCGGGGTATTTATCGCCTCCCTTCTCGGGGGGGCAGGGAGGGCCCCTCCCTCGGATGTTACGTGGCAGACCTTTCCCGTCATTGTTGATGTCGGGACATCAAAGATGTCGTCTCATGGCGCCGGTTCGGTGGCCGGGATTTGCAGCTGACCTCTGTGTTTGTGGATGGCGGACCAGCGCCCAGTCTTCATTAAAACCTCACTTGTGCGCCGGCTTCTTCCTGTTGTCATGGTTACAGCGAGGCCTGACCTTAAAGAGCAGCGTGCTGTCACGGCTCAGACCCAAATGTCATCCGTTTTCGCTATCTGACACCCGCCGTGGTAAAGCGTTTGAGTCCCATGGATTGATGGGATTGGAAATACTCCCGCCCACTGGAGGTCAAAGCCCTGTGGTCGTTGCCACGGTGACCTCGCAGCTTTGATTGAAGCCCTCTGTGACCGCAGGTGAGGTCATGCTTTTCCCAGCT
The DNA here is from genome assembly GCF_040956055.1 of Brachionichthys hirsutus. Classification (NCBI taxonomy): domain Eukaryota; kingdom Metazoa; phylum Chordata; class Actinopteri; order Lophiiformes; family Brachionichthyidae; genus Brachionichthys; species Brachionichthys hirsutus. The sequence continues at coordinate 16,135,617 of NC_090900.1, read as the reverse complement.
GACTCAGGTGCCGGCGTCACGGATTGGGTTTGAAGCAGACTTTCTCACGGCGCTCGTCTGCCTCGTTGATTGGACCCCGACGCCATCAGTGATTTATCGCCACGGTCCGGGATGGGAACGGGAGGCGGGAGGCTTTAGGGTCATCAGTGCACGCATTCCCCTCATCCTCCGGAGCATCGCAGGGTCCGTACGGCACAACAAATGGAAAGATTGATTTCATGAGCAAGGTTGATTTATAGGGTCAAAAGTGAGAGGATTTAAAAAACACATTTTGGACTAGCGGGCCTGACTTTACGGACTAATAAAGCAGCTTGCTAGCTTAGCGGTGGCGTAAGAGGAGCCAAGGTGAAGCAGATTTATCACGCTCCCTCGTAAAGACAGAGGAAGAACTCTAAACTGGCCCCAGCCGGATGCAACGTTTATGGAAAAGCGTCCAGAAGCTTTTGGGGAAATGTTGATAAGGGGGCAGTTTACTCTGAGATCTTTGTGCTAAGCTAAGCTAATTGGCTAATAACCTTTATCTTTCACGGTTCGACAGCCGTTTTAACGATCTTTCCCACAAATCAGATTATGATTGTGGATCTTTCCTACGATGCTGAATTAGAGGACTGATTTGTTCAGGGCTGTAAGAGGAAGTGATTTATGAGTGTAATGATTTATCAGTGTAATGATTTATGAGTGTAATGATTTATCAGTGTAGTGATTTATCAGTGCAATGATTTATCAGTGCAATGATTTATCAGTGCAATGATTTATCAGCGTAATGATCTATCAGTCGGACCAAGGTGACTGAATATTGAGCCTTTGCTGTTCCCACCCAAAGCGCACGGATCAGGGGCGGCCTTTGGGGGACTTGCAGGCCCGGATTGATGCCGCTTCCTCTGAGAATCAATCAGATCGAACATGGAAACCATCTGGAACTCTCTGAATGCCGCTATCAGCCCTTTCTGCCGCGGCCGTGATCACGCTTTCTCGCCAGGCTTTTTATAACTCAGAGCAAACGCCCAGTTTAACATTTGTGGGCAGAGACGTCTGAAAGGCCACGCCCGTCCATCGGCTCACACACATGCAAACACGCCGCGCGAGCCAACACACTGATCAATGGCAGATGGAGGTCTGGCTATTGCTGGGCCGCTCATGCCAAAAGATTTAGAGGCTCTCCTTACGGCTCCTCCCGTTGAGCAGCCATCCAACCTCCTCCTCCTCCTCCTCCTCCTCACTGAGAAGGAAAGGTCCTGCTGCCGAGACTTAAATATGATTTATGAAACGATGCAGATAAATCATTCCAGTTTGTGTATGTGTGGAAAAACAAATGTCTGATTATGTTAAACTTTTTCTGACCAAGAATAACTTTTTTTTTTAAATCCTTTAAAGAACTTCATTTCCGGTTTTGGATTGTTCCAGCACCACAGGAACCAGGAACAATTGGAATTAATTCATGTAGGCTCCCTTCCTGCATGCACATATTCTTCTATTAGAGAAGTTCGTAAATGTTTTTGTCCTTTTTTAACGCATTTTTGGGGACTGTTGAACTAACTTCGCTACGTGGCTTAATGCACCTTAAAACTGATCCATATTTGCGTGTGATTCAGAGTGACTGTCGGCCTCCAGAGCTAAATGTCGCTCATCGTGCCCGTTGTGGTTTGTTATGTCACAAATACGCCGCTATTTGTCGTTGACGCGGACGACTCGTGTAAAGACGTTTCACCGTGCTGGTGTTTTCTGATCTGACCTGGATGCAGATGTGAACCGTCAAATGAACGAAAACTGATCTGAGCAAAAAGCAGAAAATCCTCTGGACCGACCGCTGAGCCTCGTGATGTGATGGGATCGCAGCCCAGTCCTCTGCTACCTGTGCTAACGCTTCCTCACAACCGCGGCTTTTTGAAATGATCACAGAGCGGCTTCACTTTAATATTTGATGGAATGCATCCCCCCCCCCCCCTCCCCCCATCAGAGCATCTCTGCAGCTCCTCTGAATGCACACAGGCTGTTCCCCCATGAAAGGGAAGGCGACCTCAAGCATATCACTCTGGCCTCACGTGGGAGCCTGTGGGATGTGAACACATCGGATCAAAAAGGGGGGAGGGGGGGAGGGGGGGTAAATAGATTTCTCCACACCTCCAGATCATCAAAGCCATCTCATGTCATTCCCGTTTTGCTCCTCCCGCCCGTCTGGCTGGTTTCTGCCTGCAACCACAGCTGCACGTCTTATTACATTTCCTCTGAGTCCATGATCTCACTCCGGCCCAGTTGTGTTTTTTTGCCGTATGGATTCAGACTGTCTCAGCATTAAATCTGACATGGCTGAGGGCCGTGCCTCCGCCTCGAGCCGCTTCGCTGGGCAGCTTTTTTTTGAGTAGCACCATTCCTCAGACTTGCAGCATAACGTTTTCCTTCCCTGCCGAAGCGTGGCAGCAGTGGATGCACATGTAACGGCCTCCTGTTCACATCCGTGCACGATGACTCGCAGCTCTGAGTAATCTCTTGTTGTGGTGAAAAGTGTGACCGATGACTTTCATTGCTTATATGCTAAAAATTGATGGCTATACCAAAGGCAGAAGATGTCGTCCAAATTACACCCTGGCTCCCAAATATTTGGAACGTTTGGTTTGAGGGAAAAGGAGATGGCTCACTTCTTCACTCGCGCTGCTTTTTAAATATAGCATAACTGAAGCCTGCATTTAGACCTCTTTGCTCTTGCGGCTGCACATTATTGTAGCAGTGCTTGGTGGAATGTGTGGGCGAGTGCAGGACTTATAATTCAGATTGAGTTGAGGTCATGTGAGAGATCGTTCTGTCTGTAGCATTCAACTAGCTCTGCAGCTAATCTCTAGCCTTGGACTAGCGGTGCTATGTGTCGGTTTATCTTGTCTGTTCTGAGCCTCTTAAACAAACTGTTGGACAAAAATCAGACAAGAAATTCACAAATGAGAGGATTTGGTCTGTAACATACAGAATTTATATCCTTCCCCAGAGTTGAATCCATCCCTTCGCTTTTGAGGCGACAGGTGAAAGCATAGCCTCCGTCCTGTAGGTGGAGCTAATCGATAAAACACAGTCATAAATAAAACAAGTTACCAGAAAGCAAGTCAGAGGAAAACCAAATGTGTTCCTTTGAAATCAGTGATGAGCTCAGCTGCACAGATCAATAGTATTCATAAAGACTTTGTCTTTACGGTAAGGAGGGGAACCAGAACTTTAAGCACATGACGGTTTGGATTCCAACACTGGAATAATATCCCTGGATCTGATCTTCCTTTTGTCCCACCCTGGTTGAAGGTTTAAATACGTCCCAAAGTTCCGATCAGCTGTCATCATGCTGTCTTCATGCTAAGGATCAATGGCGAAGACGATCCACGTGTGTCACGAAGGTCCAGAGCTCCAAACACAGAACAGCCTTCATGCAGGCTCTCTTTATTATTCCGCTGTGTTTGTAGCAAAATGATGGGAGGAGTGGATCCTCCTCCATCTTGTCTTTATTAGTGCCTTGTTTATTTAAATTGGCCCGACGTTGCCGATGTGTCGGGATTTGCAGAGACGTTAGCTGTCAGCTAGCTCGACCGCAACGAGGCTGCAGCTTCCAGCTCTGCCAATCAGGAGAGCCCTGAGAGACACCAGAGAGGAAGGAGAAGCTTGTATTTATCCACCCTGCTGGCCTCCGCTGTTGGCCCGCCCCCGTCATCTTACCCGACTCCGACTCCGACTCCGACTCCTCGTAGTATGTATTAATGATTATATCCGGTACTTTTACGCAGAATGTTATTGGGTCCAGCACGGATCAGGATGGCGTGACCTCTGACCTCAGAGTGTTAACACTGGTGTGCTGTTTCTTAATAGACGTAAAGGACTTCTTAGATGACAGCCCATTGCTCTCCATCGCCCTCCTGCTTCCCTGTTTCCGTGTTTCCTCTTCCTCCCTCTGCCTCGGCTGTCCTGGGGAGGCTCGGTCCGATCTCCGTGACGGCCGGACTTCTGTTTTTAATAACGGTTTGGCGGGCAGGCTCTGCTCTTGGCTTCTGGCTGATGCCTCGTGGCGCTGACGGAACAACGGCGCTTGGATTTTAACACTCGGCAGTGACTTTCAGGTTTCTGCACCTCTCCTCTGATTTCATATGGAAACTCCCGCTGACTTTACCACAAACAGACAGTTGCTAAGGAGGAGACGGGGCCAGACATCCTCTAGTCCACGATGAGGTTATGTAATCACTTTTTGTTGTTGTTGTTGTTTTTCCATGAGATATCAGAAAAGTTGTCGACAGATTTTGATGCTTTTCGTGTCGGGGGACGGACGAGCTGATTAGATAGCGAGGTGGTTCCAGGTACGGACATCCTTCTGGCTACAGTTTTCACTTTCATGTGCGATGGGACCTTTTTCTGCATTTTGGCAATATTCTGAAAATAATAATAGGCCCCCAAAAAATAGAAATACCCAGCCAACACTGTGCAGAATTGGATCCAGATGTGTTAGATTACATCTGTATGTGGAAGGGTCAGCATGTAATGGGTCACAGTAAGAGAAAGAGTCATGAAACTGACACCAGTGTGTAGCTGAAAGAAGACGAGAGAATGATCCTCCATAATGGAAAATTATATTTTAGTTAGAGCTCATAAACTACGGACGAGTCCAGGAAGGAGGCCAGGGGTGGGCAAACTTTTTGACTCGGGGGCCACAATGGCTTCTAAATTTCATGTGAACTCATATAAATGACATGTAAAAGTCATTACATGAAAGGATTTAGCCTTTTACAGGTAACATTACAGGGGAAAAAGTGGAATTTTGTTGTGTGTTTGCAGTGTAAAAAGTGTAAAACATATAATGACAATAAAAAGGTAAAAGGAATGAGGTTTAATTATAATAACATTTTATGATATAATTTGGACAAGTTCCGCGGGCCGGATTAAAAAGCCCAAGGGGCCGCATATGGCCCCCGGGCCGTAGTTTGCCCATGCCTGCACTAGGCTCACAGCACGAAAGCTCGATAGACCCTCTTCCATCTGCTTTCATTTACACCCAACATGAAATGTGAGTTACTGAAGCCCCTTGGAGAGCCGTAAACATTCAGGGATGCCAGCAGCGGGCGATGACGGGCGATGACGGGCGATGACGGGCTCCGGTCTAAGGGGCCGAACGAATATCTGACCGCTGCTTTCAGGCTCGCGATGCGTGATGACTTAAAAGCTGTGCGAAACAGACAGAATGAGAGCAGCGATTTAGTTCCACAATGAAGCCGACGCACGGTGCTCTGCTTTGTAACATGAATCACGGAGCCTGCGGGCCAGGAAACAGACAGCCTGACTGGCAGCTTCACTCTCACTTTTTCCAGGAGGAGGCCGAGCAGACGGTCTGATCGTTCGCCGGTTCTGTCTGAGGAGAGGTGTGTAGTCTCCGAGCGTTCGCCCCGGCAACCAACCCAAGTGTTGTTGTCTTCACGCGACTGATCAAGGAAGGTGGTGGCCTGACCTGGAAGCAGGGCCAACCCCCGATCACTGCATTCTCGCGCTGCAGCCATTAGCTCACCGTCTCCGTGGACTCCGAATCTCATATGAAGGAATGACACGGAAAAAGTGAGCGAGAATCCAAGATTCCCGAGGACAGTTTGGGACTTTCGCTCTGTGTTGATCTCTCCTGCCCTTTAGTGTCGTCTCACGCCTTTTCAGTGTGTGTGTGTGTGTTATTGAATGAAACCCAATCAACGCCCTCGTCATCGCTCGCATCTCTCAACCAGACCGACCCGGCAGGCGAGAGCTCCAGGGTGGGAGGCATGCTGGCCCAGAGTGGACTCCAGGGTCCTCCTAATGGCTGGGCGATGAAATCAGGTCCGGCAGGGAGCGGAAAATAAGAGCCCCCCCCCCCACAACATCCAACCGTCGATGGGTGGAGCCGACCGATTGGTCGACGCTTGATGTTTATAGGCGTAGCATATTAGTATCATGTAAACAAAGTCGTTATTTGGAGCGGGTGAAAATTTGGGTCCAAATCAGTTCAGTGTGTTCTGGAAATGTTCCGGTGTTGTTATTCTGAATCCTCCTTTATCTATGCAAAATCGAATTGGTCCTTACTTGACCTCTGCCCCGCCCCTAAAATATCTAGAAATAGACAAAAACAAATTCAGGAACGCTTCTTATTTTTTTATCTAAAACTCTCCAGCTTCAGGAACCGGGTCAGTCCAGAGAGGAGTCTGTCTGGCGCCGGTCTTGTGATCAGGTTGTGTTTTCTCTTCCAGACCAAAGAGCAACAAGCTCAGGTGACGAATCAGAGCAACAAGGTCTTCCTCTACTGCGCCTTCTTGGACTACAGGTGGGTGTGGCCCCGTGACTCAGATGCAGCTTCACTCACACGTGACTCCAAAGAGATTCGACTTGGACTCTTTACTTGTTCTTTCCCCGCATCTATGATCTTTTCAATCCAAACAAGTGAGCGATGATTGGGAAAGATGGGTGTGTGTGTTTCGCTCCCCCGCACCCAGACTCTGCTGCCTCAGCAGTCATCTCCTCTTTGCCCCGCGGATCGCCTCCCAACGCCGGGACGCGTCGGCCGATCCCCGCCAGGTGTTCGTGTGTTCACGTCGGGACGTTCGTTCTCACGCTTCTCTCGTCCGTCTTTCCAGTGCAAACGAGGGAATATGGTCCAACGAAGGTTGCGTCCGCTCCGACGGAAACGAGTCCTACTCCGTGTGTTTGTGCAACCACCTGACCAACTTCGCCATCCTCATGCAGGTGGTGCCCTTAAAGGTACGCCGCGCTGCTTCCCTTTAAAGCTGCTCTATCTGTTGTTTTAGAATACAAATTGTTGTTGTTGTTTTTAATCTTGATTATTTTTGATCCTCTGCGATTTACCTTTTTTAATTCACTAATTATAAATCACCTTATAATGAAATCATCTCCATGAATGTAACGTGAAACACCGTCATACAAGGATTCCTTAGATCCTAATTCACTGATTTAAATCTAAAGTTTTTATTCATGTTGAGTGTAAAAGGCCTCGTTGCTCTACTAAAGTGCCCCCCCCCCCCCCTCTGTGTCGCAAAATGAGTGGATTTGTTGGAACATAATTGGGGCGGAAGCGGCGGCCGACCACACCGACCAGAAGCCCCCTCTGCAGGCGGGACAGTCCCGCCCCCAACTCTGGAGGCTGACAGGAAGCAGACCTGCAGCCACGCTGTCGGTTTCTCTGGTGGTTTCTTCCAGAAGTACTCTGGACAACCGCCGTTAAGCGGGGGTTTTCTGGGTCGCTGCGGAGGTCAGCGGTCCACAGCGTGCACGTTACCCAAAAACCTGTCCTCTTCCAACGGGACGATCACGTCCTGCACAATATTCCACAAACCTGCCACCACAGAAAATGTGCTGCTGGAGTTTGGGCAGCGGGCGCCATCGCTTCCTGAAATAGAGGACAGGAGGCGTGGCCTGTGTTTCAGGTCTGCTTGATGCTATTCTTTGCCTCGGCCAGTCTCTCATTAGAGGCCGGTCTCGTCCCTCAGCGGCGAGGGGACGCTTCGCGCATGGACTCCAGATATGTTCCTTGAAAATCAAAGCGGTTCTGGTGAATCTGGATCCAGAACCGGCCGGTCGTTGCTTGAGAGGATTCCTGACGTTCAGTCCCGCAGGCCGAGCCGGCGCCCACCGTCTGCTTCAGTGTCTGCAGACGACATAGGGCTTTGATGTTGATGGGACGTCTCTGTGCACAGCTCACCACCGGCCACCGGGTGGCACTGTCAACCATCGGCTACGTGGGCTGCTCCATCTCCATCTTCTGTCTCGCCATCACGCTGGTGACGTTTGCTGTCCTGTCGTGAGTATCGTCCGCGTCTCGTCGTGGAACCTGAGTGGACGGTTTATTTCAGCCGCCTGTCCGGTCTGCAGCTCGGTGAGCACCATCCGGAACCAACGCTACCACATCCACGCCAACCTGTCCTTCGCCATCCTGGTGGCAGAGATCTTGCTGCTCATCAGCGCTCGCTTCGACCCGGGAACGGTGGGTTCGGGTTCTCTCGTTGCTGACTGTAGGCTGCTTGGGAATAAAGTCCTGGTGCTGGACCGGTGTCTCCTTGGTGCTCTGCTCTCGCCCACAGCTGCCCTGTAAGGTGATGGCCGTCCTGCTCCACTTCTTCTTTCTGAGTGCCTTCGCCTGGATGCTGGTGGAGGGCCTCCACCTCTACAGCATGGTGGTGAAGGTGTTCGGCTCCGAGGGCAGCAAGCACCTGTACTACTACGGCGTCGGCTGGGGTAGGTCCACCTCGGACTCGGGTGGGATCAGTGGACTCGGGTGGGATCAGTGCACCCAGGCGCTCCGGAACGCCACAGCCACACCTGTCCCTAGTGTCACCCCGGACCCCGCCTCCTCTTTGGCCCCTCCCTGCTAGACACAGCTGATATTTCTGGCTCCTCACCTGAGAAATATTGAAAATAACTTCAACCCTGTTGAATGAATGTGCTGTGCGTTCCATTACCTCAGCGATCCGGCGTTTGATGGACAGGTAAACGAATCCAGGCCGTCCCTGTGTTGTCTTTGGCTGCAGGGAACTCCGCCTCTCCTTCACATGCTGAAGCCATTCAAGGAAAAACGATCTCGCTTTTACTACTTCCTCTCTTCTGCCCAGTCGCTTTTCATTCTGTTTGGCCAACTGCAAATAACGTGCTGGAGAAAGAAGTGTAGTGATTATTAGCCACGAAGGCTTCGGGCGTCTGTCGGGTCAAAGGTCATTCATCCAGGTTAGCATGACTAAAACGCTCAATGATGACGTCACACCTGTGGAGGTGAATACAGTCTGCCTGTGCTTGCTACAGTAAATGGATCCAGTCATGTGACCTTTGTGGTCTTTGTTTATTTCCCAGGCTGTCCGTTATTGATCTGTGTGGTTTCTGTGACATCAGCGCTGGACAGCTACGGAGACGTCGACAAGTAAGCGTGACCAGAACACCGGCGGCCGCAATAAATATAGGAAAACTTTATTCTGATTTCTGTCATAATGAATGAAACGTCTCCCAAATAATACCCGAAAAGCACTCAGAGAGCACAGACCTCCCCCAAGCAGCTCATTCCCCACCTAACTGGACCTACATGGTGATCTGGATCAGCACCAGAAGATTCTAGATGGTTCTTGTATCTTTATACACCAAACATGAAAAGTCAAAGTGAATCAGAGCTGATGTTTATTTTTAAATGATTCTTAATCCATAAATAGGTTTAATGTTCCTGACCTCATTCTGGATCAGAACCAGAAGACGTGTTTCATGATGGTTCAGATCGGACCCCTTTATGACTGGGAGTTCTGGTGACTGAATTGAATGCAGATTTTACAAGATAGGATTTTTTTATAAGTAAATGGGAGAATCCAGATGTTTATTCATCCGGATCCATCCAGCGTTTTTTCTGTCATCCTGCTAAACGCCGTCAGAAACAGAAGCTCCTTGTCGGCGGTAACTATTAACGGCAGATAAAATATATAAACTATTTAATTTCTATTCCTCTGGTTCCGCCTCCGTCACTCTGGAGATGCTTCCATTGGGTGGCTGTGATCACATGACCCGTGTGTGAGGTCGTATGTCGTGGCGCCGCCTCCTTGTCAGGATCTGGACGCATTCGTGTTTATTCCATCATGACTGGAATAAACCAACTAAAACAACAAAACGGGAATTAGACGTGATCCACTTTATTGCACCAGAACTCGGTGCGGATGTTTGACGGTGACATCACCCCTGGAAGAATCTGCGACCGTGAGGTCACCGGCCGCTACGTCTGTTGACTTTGCAGCTTCATAACGCTTCATAGCGCTTCATAACGCTTCACAGCGTGATTTTACTTTTCGCTTTCTCAGCTGCTGGCTGTCGCTGAAGAACGGCGCCATCTGGGCTTTTGTGGCGCCGGCTCTGTTCGTCATCCTGGTGAGTCCTTCAGAATGATCGTTTATTGGGTTTTTATTGATCCCTGTTTGAGGAAGCTAATGTGTTAAACGCATTGACACCCTTCCCTGATTTACAGGTGAACATCGGCATTCTGATATCCGTGACCAGGATCATATCTCGGATAAGCGGGGAGAGTTACAAGGTTCACGGCGACGCCAATGCCGTCAAGTGAGTTCCAGAGCGACCATCTGCTCACCCTGGCGCTGATCCTCATCCACAAAACGCTTCCGGAGCCTCGTAGCAAAACGTGGAAGTCTCCCCAGCAACTGAAGAGGATGGAGACTCCTCTGAAAAACTATCTGAGTACTGTTCCTTTAAATGATCAGGTGCTAATAACCCAATCTCTGTTGTCCACCTCTTGCTTCCCAGGCTGACGGCTAAGGCGGTGGCCGTCCTCCTGCCAATCCTCGGCATCTCCTGGATCTTCGGCGTTCTTGCCGTCAACACGCACTCTTTGCCGTTCCTTTATGTCTTCGCCATATTCAACTCTTTGCAAGTACGTCCTCTTCTTTCCCAAAATGTCTGCAGCCCTTTGAGAAAAGTCCCACCGAAGTTTGCAACTTTCTTTTCTTTAGGGGTTCTTTGTCTTCCTGTTTCACTGTCTTCTCAACTCCGAGGTACGCTTCTGACCCACGTCTGAATCGTCCACGTCCCCTGGGAGGACTTGTCCCCCCGTCATCGCCTGCCATTGCTTCTTTTTGCAGGTCAGAGCTGCGTTCAAGCACAAAACCAAGGTTTGGTCTCTGACCAGCAGCTCCATCCGGAACGTCAACGTGAAGCCGTTCAACTCCGACATTGTGAGTGTTGTTAGGAGGCCGATAACCGATACGTGGAGCCGATATTCATCTTTTCCAACACTTAACTTTGCTTAAATGCGTTTAAGCATATATTTAATATATGTTTAATATTATCAGCAATATTGTTTTAAGTGATTTATAGACGGGTCTGGGGGGGCTACAAATGAGCAGAGCTGCCGCTTTTGTTTCTGGAACGTTGTCGCTCTTCCACTGAACTCGTGCTAGCGCTAGCTGCTCGGCGCTCACCTGCCGGAGTCTAAGGTCTCCTTCTCAACCTGCAGATGAACGGAAACAAGGAGGGCGTGACGCCCACCAAGATGAACACATGGGACAAGAGCTCCAACTCGGCCAACCGCATCGACCTGTCGGCCGTGTAGCGGGAGGGCCTCTGATTGGCCCGCACTGGGTTACGTGATGAATTGGACGCTCCAGCGTAAATGACTCCAGGTGTTCTGGCTTCACCTGTACCGACAAACAGATCCCGGCGACCGTGCCGTTTTATTGTCTTGCGGACGTCCCCATAAGTTTATTTCAGAGCCTGTTTCTTCGTCAATCAGAAACTGCCAGCAACTAGTTAGCTTAGCACAGAAGCAGGAAGCAGCTAGCCTCACTGTCTAAAGGCCTTCAGAGCTCACTAACGAACACTCTTCATTTCATTGATCTGTATGATCAATGTGGTTTTAGGTAGCTCTCTGCAGAATCTGGTCTGCGCTAAGCTAAGCTGGCTGCGGTAGCCTAGCTCTGCTGTCCGTCCACACAATCCACCGTCGATGCAGTTAAAACTCACATTTTGGTCCTCAGTGTGAAAAGCACATCAGTAAGACATGAATACGTTTTCATTTAAAAGCCATTCCCCAGAATGTCAGAGTATTTCCTCTAAATCACAAACGTCTCCTTTAATTTTCTGGCAGAAAGCGTAACAGAGCAAAATGTTTCTGCGTTTTAGCTGTTCCGACTCGACCAGAAAAAGCTGTTTGCTCCTTAAACGTAGATGTTTGCATGCGATGAAGCAGCGTGGCGGTAAAATGAACCCTTTATTGTACCTGCATCTTGTACAGCCTTTACGAACAGCGGCGTAATTCTGATGTCGTGTATTTATTTATTGTGTGACGCTTGTCCCAGCTCAAATGTTCTCATTTTAACTCTAGGTTATCCTCGTTTTATTTTGTTAGAAATAGCGAATAGTGGTTATGTTACGACACAACTTTGTGAACCTTTGCTATTCTGTGGCTCATGTCTTTTGTATTTTCATACACTTTGTACGCTAATATCAGAAATGCGACAGAGCGCAGGCCGTTGCTCTCTTCCTAAACATACTGTGAGAATGGAGATGAGGCTGAGGATCATCCACCGACACTGTATCGACATTAAGTTTCCTGAGGCAGGATTTGCTGTAAGTCGTTTAAATATTTCAGCGTTTCTGTGCTTAAATCATAAATGATTGTCGTCTGGTACTGCAGTTTGTGCTTTCAGTTATCTTTATTATAAAAGGTTCATCAAAAAGAATGTCTGTCGTCTTTTTTAAAGGATTGAATTATAATCTGAACGTTGCTGAGCGTTCCATGTCACGTTTCATGTTGAGCGACGCTGCTTCAGCCTCTGGGTGGACGGAGTCGTGATCCGGGCGGCCCATCGGGGACCTTTAACATCCAGTCGGAAGCGTCTCGGAGCCCTCAGCCGGATTTATTCTGCTTTGATATCTTTCAATTTCTATTAAAACATGTTTATTTGACTTGGTTTGAAATCTAAACAGGTTTTCTTTCCAAAGTATTTCTCAGATATTTCTTATTTACATTTATCAAGAGATAAACAACAACACTGTTTGATAACAATCGTCACTTCCTGCTTTCGCCTCTCGGTGACGGATCTCCATCCGGGTTACTCAAAAGGTCGCTGCGGTCGCCATGTTGCTGAATGAAATGAACTCCAAAACATTGAATACCCGCTAGCAATATTGATATTTTATTTTATCTGAGGAGTCATATTTGTTACAGCATGAGGATATTTGTAAATATGACTTGGGATTTATGAGACCGCTGCAGAAGCCCCATTCCCAGTAAGTAGCGCTCTGGAGTTGATTGTATGTATTTAATCGCTGTCAGCCGGCCTGCTAGCAGTAGCAAGCTAATCATTAGCTTTGGCTAGCACACGTCCCGTAACCAGGCTCCGTAATTAATAAAAGGGGACAGACAGGATAGTTACTGATGCCGCAGCGTAATATTCATGATCCATTTTCAGTCTGTGTGTTATTTATTCCTGCATTTCATGTTTTATCATTCTGATTTTAGCGTTTTAGAACGTTACACAAACCCGGAGAAGGCAGCTGGCGATACCGTCCTAACAATAAAAATGATCAGTTAGTCCTTGGGAAACATGCGAAACGCAGATCATAATGGTTTTAAATTTTATGTCGTTATTATGATGGTAAGACTCGCAGGCTAAATGGCAACAAGAAGATTTTCAACGCTGAGTGTGTCGGCCAGTGTGACGGTATAACTCATGAGCCTCAGTTGCGATATTTAATCTTTGTTTATACTGATGATTGATGCATACTCTTATTTTAAAAAGCAACAGTTCATCAGAACTAAAAAAAATACTCGGACTTACAAAAATTGTAATATGGCCAATGTGATATTCAAATGACATTAAATGTGTGACAGCATATCTTTACTAACTAGAGGATTCATAGCTCTGTCGACGCCTGTCATAAAAGATGGACAATATAAGAAAAAGGTCTAACGAAAGTTATTTGCGTTGTATCAGCAATAATTTTAATAAAAAAAACAATCAATGATTATTGTGTGCATCCTCAGTCGTTTCTTAGTTATCAGCAATTAAACATTTTCCATAATGATGAAGCTGGATTCATTTTTCTTCAGATACAATGTCTTGTGAAATGTTGGGGCTGAACAAGCCACATCTCAGCTTCATGTTTGCTCGATCGCCATGGCTTCAGCCCTCTGTTTCAGAACAGTTTAATAATGTGCATCCATCCCTCCCTCCCCCCAAATCTGGAATAGGATTCAGAGCATAATCTGGATCCAGGTGCACACAGTGGTGGGAAATCACAGATGATCCATGAGTGTACATTTTGATATTCTCTTCTCTAGAAATGATCTTTGTTCTTTTCATTGAGAATGAAATGCAAACGTGATCACGCTAAATGGTGGCTCACATTATGATCTCAGTATTTTTCTTATTGTTCTTTTTTGCTCTTACTACGTGTGATACTTGACGTTATATATTTAAATCTCGTGTGCTCTGCTGTGCCCTCTCCACAGATTGTTGTGTTCAGACACTGTAACTGTGCCACGCAATGCACCATGGGAGTGGATCACAGAATATGCAACGGCAGCTGCAGAGATCGAAGTCTATCAGTGGGTCTGAGGCCGAGGAGCAGCAGCAGCCCATCATGGCCGTTACCCAGCAGCAAACCGCCATCAGCCATCCTCAGTCTCCCGTGAGCACGTTCACCACCGCCGCCAGCCCGTCGGCCCCCCAGTCGCCCAACTATCAGATCATCATGAGTCGCAGCCCCGTCACCGGCCAGAACATGAACATCACTCTACAGAATCACCAGCAGATCACGCTAACCCCCCTCCCCATCCAAAACCCTGCCTCCCCCGGCTTCCAGCACACGACACCTCAGTGGCGGTTTGAGCATGCTCCATCCTCATACATTCAGGTCACGTCACCTGTCCCACAGCCCATACAGCCCCAAAGTCCCACCCAGCACAGCCCGGTCCCTCTACAGGGGGTGGCGAGGCCGGGAGCCCCCGCAGCAGCGCTGGGTGTTTGTGGGCAGAGCCCGACGCGCTTCGTCGAAGCTGGAATGCTGGTGCGGCAAATCAGTTTGGGCAGTCCGTCGGGAAGTGGCCATTTTGTTTACCAGGAAGGGACAGGGCTGGCCCAGATCGCCTCAGCCGCACCTGGCCAGGTGCAGCTGGCTTCCTCTGGGGTGGCAAGCTCCGTGAGGGAACGTCGGCTCTCTCAGCCACACTCGCAGACCGGAGGCACCATCCATCACCTCGGACCTCAAAGTCCGGCGGTCACCGGCGCTGCTCTTCCCACTCTGGGTAGCCCGGGTCACATCACCACTTCCAACCTACCTCCACAGATCAGTAGCATCATTCAGGGGCAGCTGGCACGCCCTATGATGTTTGAGAAGACGTCCCAAGGTGTGGTAGCCGGAGTAGGAGCGACGGCCACAGCACCGTTCGGCATTCCCTCCGCCATTCCACCCTCTAGCCCGTCCTTCCTCGGCCCCACACAAGGGATCCTCTGCAATCCTCTGGCCCCCACCTGCATGGCTCTGGGCTCTGTGAAGAAGCAAGCACCCAAGAAGTTGGAGGAAATGGCTCCGTCTACGCCAGAGGTCGCCCAGCTCCGAAAGCAATGCGTGGAGCATTACAACAAGAAGATGGAGAGCCTGAAAGAAGTGTTCAAGGAATACCTGATTGAGCTCTTCTTCCTGCAGCACCTCCAGGGCAACATGATGGACTACTTGGCTTTTAAGAAGAAGCCCTGCGTTCCCTTGTACACTTACTTGAGACAGAATGACTTGGATATTGAAGAGGAGGAGGAGGAGGAGGAGCAGTCTGAGGTCATTAATGATGAGGTACTGCTCCGGCGGGGCCGCCCTTTGCATTCGAGGCAGTTGGCCTGACAGCCAAATAATGAGTCCTTCCGTTTACCCTCATTCCACTGTCAAATCTGTTTTAGGTAAAGGTTGGTACTGGAAAGGATGGCCAAGCAGTGACACCAGTTGCCATAGCAACACAACTTCCTCCTAACGTTTCTGCAGCTTTCTCCGTTCAGCAGCAGTTTCAGGTAAAAGAAGCGGCGCTTCCATGACGTCGGTTCTTCTTGAGATTCTGCTGAGAATGTTTAGAAAAGGGAAACCCCTTGCTCATCTCTCGGGATGCTTCTTTATTTCCAGGGACACCAAGGGGCTCCCCTCGGCGCGATGACGACCCCCGGGGACATGGACGCCTTTAAGAGGCAGCAGGCTATGGTGCAAGCAGGTAGGGCGGGGCCCGTAGACGCCGCTCTCTCCTCCGTTGCTTCGTTTCCTCCCCGTTTGCTTCGTTTTCTGTTTTTCTTTTCTCCCTCTAATTGCTTCTGCTTTTAGATATTTGGCGTCCTCTGCTAGCGCTCTGTGTTTGAAGTCTTAACCCGAGGAAGGAGAGGGGGGCCTGTCAGGTCTTCAGGAGGTCACTGCTCTGTGCACGAGTGCTTGTGTTTTGCGTTATGAGGGTATTGTGTGTTTTGAATCCCAGATCAGGCTAAGAGGCCCCGGATTGACGTTGGTCGCCATGGGCTGATTTTCCAGCATCCTTTAGGATCACCTGGCGTTCCACTCCAGCAGCTCATGCCGACTGCGCAAGGTAGGAGTGCCACCACCAGGCCGCTGTGTGTTCTGTCCGATGCTGCTGGACAAACGAGGAGATGTAAAAAATCACGCCATTCATCTTCAAACAAACTCCAAGCAGCATCAGCACACAGATCTTCATCCGACCGCTGGACGTCCCGGCAGACCTCAGGAAGTTCAGGCTTAGCTGCTCCGGCTCTCTGTCAGGATAAGTTGGGAAGAAGACAGTCCAAGTCTGGAGAGGCGTAGCCACTCGCTGGGAAGATGCCATGTCTCGAGTTTCCTTTGTTTTATCGGCCGCCCGTTCGTCCGTTCTTGTTCTCATCTTTTTTTGGACAGACCTTCCCGTCTGTTGGATTTTCATCTCATTTGGAGGTGGATCACAGAAAGTGGGAACGCTGGGAATACGTTCACCTTCAAATGGGTTTTGCTTGTTTTCCCATCTCATGACTCCACGTGCCACGCCTTCTTTTGGTTTACCATTGTCATTTGTTCACAGACCGCCCCCCCCCTCTCAGATTGTCAGATTGGCCCCACCATGTCTCATCATTTCTTTGTCCCATGTTACTCCATGGCCTTCGGTTCTGACTTGGCTTCTCTCCTCAGTCTTAGTAGGAGGGGCTTCATGTGGAGGAGGTTTTTGCGATTGTGTTGGTGTGGGTGTGTCAGGGCCGGGTGCTGATGGCGCCTAGGCCAGGTGGAGGTAAGGCAGGCGCTGCTTTAGTGTGCACAGCTCCGCTCAGGCCTGCTGTCTGCAAGACCCCGTGTTTGTCCCGCTCACCTCTGTGCTTCGTGGCTCTGTGAGGCGCTCCGTCGCCGTGGTTTCCGCCAGAATGACGTCGCTTCATGCATGCCCGACGTGTTTCTGTGAATGTCCGCTCTGTATTTTTAGTTCCCCTTTCTTCTCCCTCTCTTTATTTTCAGAAGCTCTATTCCTTTCATTTTCCTCTGTAACATTTCTCTTTTTCCTCTCTCAAAAACTAACGCACGCCTAATTTTAAAGGTTTTTAACCGCATTCTCTCAACATTTGAAACGCAATGTTTTGGTTTTTGCATTAATCAAAGTAGTATTTTATTTGAGAGACGTGTAGATGTTCGCATTGATTTCATTTCTTCTGTAACCATTTTGCTGTTTGACTTTCATGAGTTTCTGCTCTGATCATCAGGAAGTAGTTTATGTCTCTAGTTCTAGTTCTGAGGAGCTCTCATTGGTGAAGCTCAAACAGTCCTTATTAAATCTGTAACTTGTTGAAAGGGGCCTCTCAAATATATAAAGAGACGGAGCTGCCAAACACTTAATGGCGTTTGAATCCTTCATTAACTGAAGACATGGCGAGATTGGCAACGTGTTTTTTGTCCCGCCGTCCCAGCGTTGCTTTCTAGACAACCTGTGTTGCTATGTGCACAGGCGGGATGCCGCCTACTCCTCAAGCGATCCAGATTGCAGGACAGAAGCAGAACCAGCAGCAGTACGACCCGTCTAAAGGACCTCCGGTGCAGAATGCGGCCAGCCTGCATACCCCCCCGCCCCAGCTGCCTAGCAGGTTACCCCTCCCGATGGCAGGACTTCCGCTAGCGCTGTCCCAGCAGGCTCAGTTAGTGGAGAACACGGCGCAGGTGAAGGTGCAGGCGGGTGGGCCCGTCCCGGCCGCGGTGAACCCCCACGCTCAGCTCCAGGCCCAGCTGCAGCAGCAGATTCAGTCGGGACTTCACCTCCATTCCCAGAACACGCTCCAGCCGGGTCAAGCGGTCAGTCTGCCCGAACCCGTCCGTCCGGTTTCCTCTATGCTTGTGTCCGAGCGCTGAGACTGAGACGTCTGTCCCTTCTCTTCACAGACGGTGACGCTCGTTCGTCCCGGGACCGAGTCCAGCCAGGCCGTTCAGAGAATCATGACCAACTCTGTTTCCATGACACCCGTGTCTCCCGCTCCCATCTCTGCCCCCAACGCTGTCCCAACCCCCCACGCTGCTAGTCCAGTCCGCCCCCACGGTTCAAACATCAACCCGAGCACCCAGTCCAAACTGGCGGCGACCAACGGCGTGTCCGCAGTGAAAACCGGCGGCTTTGGTCCCAGCGCGGCGGCGCAGTCCACGCCGGAGGCGTCTCAGGACAAGCAAGTGGAGCAGGCCAAACTGGTGCGTGTAGAATGCGGGTCCACGTAGACAAAGATAAATTTAAAGTTCATGAAGACACACGGTTTGGGTTCTGATCCCGTCCTGACGGTTCTGTGGGCGCGTGCTGAAACCATTCAGGCTGTTTCTGTGTCCCAGGAGAGTCAGGTGCATCAACGCATCTCTGAGCTGAGAAGGGAGGGCCAGTGGTCGGCCAGTCGCCTCCCCAAACTCGTGGAGTCGTCGCGTCCCAAGTCTCAGTGGGACTACCTCCTGGAGGAGATGCAGTGGATGGCGGCCGACTTCGCCCAGGAGAGGCGATGGAAACAGGCCGCCGCCAAGAAGGTGAGGCAGCGCGGGCCGGCCGGCCCAACCGACGGAGCGGCGTCTTGGTGCTGACCGTCTGCCGCGTTTCCCCCACAGCTCGTTCGTACGTGTGCCCGTTACCACCAGGAGCAGAAGAAGAGCGAGGAGCGGTCAAAGAAAGAAAGGGACGTGCGCCTCCGGCACATCGCCAGCACCGTCGCCCGAGAGGTGGAATTCTTCTGGTCCAACATTGAGCAGGCGGGTCTCCTGCTGTTCGTGGGCGTGTCTCCGGATCACCTCGGGACTTAGTTCCCTGCTCTGAACGTCTTTTCTCGCGTTCAGGTTGTGAAGATTAAACTCCAGTTTGAAATCTACGAGAAGCGGCTGAAAGCGCTGCGCCTGCAGAAAGCCCCGCCCAGAGGTAGGCGGTGATCTCACCTTTACCTTCGATCCGGTGCCGAGCCGTCCGTCCTCACCAGGTTTTGAACTTTACCTGTGTTTCAGTTCCCGGCCAGTCAGCAGGTGTGAAAGCCGCTAAAGAGGTCGGTGCGCTGAAACTGATTGACCGAAACAGAGACCGTCTAAATCGGGTCTGCGCTGATTGGTCCTTCCTCTCCTTTCCTTTCGTAGGAAGGAGCGAGTTCAGCGAAAAAAAGAAAAGCCAGCTCGTCTTTATTTGATGAAGGTGGTAAGTTCTAATGAAGGATCGGGGACGTTCGAAGCCTCTTCAGGACCGTTTCGACCTCTTCCTCTCTGCCCTGTAGCCGCCGACGAGGAGAGCACCATCGAGGAGCAGGAGGTTGTGGAGGGCGGGGCGGATCACAGAGTGGAGCTGATCGACCTCGCCAAAGACGGTAGGGGAGCAGCTGTCTAAAGATGGCGCTTATGAATGATGTCATCGTCAGGGAACAGCTGGGACAACCTGATGATGTCATCTGTTTGACCGTTAACGTGTGAAGAATTGCCACATCAGCATTTTCCCTCCTCGTTGCATTCTGGATGCGGCTGTGTTTTTTTTTTTGGGGGGGGGGGTTGTTGTTGTTGTTGGGGGGGGTTCCGAGTTGCTCGTCTTCCTGCGTGACTTGCTCTCTGTTCGGCCTTCAGCTGAGATGCCTCTGGAGGCTTTGATGAGGCAGTACGCCGGCGCCTACGCCGACGGCTTTGAGTGGCCGCATCCCGGTCCACCGAGCGATGAAGAGGAAGGTACCGCTGGTGTTCCTCTTCACTGCCCCTGCACGCACCGGGCCACAGGCAGTACTGGATCTTTATCTTACAGACACGGAGTGCCCTGCAGGCCGCCCACCCGAGGCCGTGCTGATCGACTCCCTGCTCAGCGTGGATCAGTACCGCGGTGCCGACAAGTCCACCCCCCCCGACGCGGATCGGAAGCTCGCCAGAGACATCGCTGAAGTGGCCGCGGCCACGGAGCTCATCCTGCCCAAAGGCAGCTTCAGGACCGCCTCCTCCGTAAGACACACGACTCACGGGACAGAAAAGGAGCGCCGTCCTCGTCTTTAACCGGTCTTTGGGTTCCCCAGACCCGAAGGCCCGCCCCGGTCCTCCTGCGCGGCTCGCTCCGGGAATATCAGCAGATCGGCGTGGACTGGCTGGCGAGCCTCCACAGGAAGCGCCTCAACGGCATCTTAGCAGACGAGACGGGGCTCGGGAAGACCGTGCAGACGGTGGCCTACATGGCCCACCTGGCCGGCCAGGAAGGTGTGCATCCGCTCGGAGGCGAGCCGGACCTCTCGCTTTGAACACTCTGGATCTCGTGATCTGGTTGTCTCTGTCCGCAGGGATCTGGGGCCCCCACCTCGTAGTCGTGAGGACGTGCAAGCTGCTGAGCTGGGAGGTGGAGTTCAAGCGCTGGTGTCCCGGGCTGAAGATCCTTCTGTACCTCGGCAACAGAAGGGAGCGCCGAGCCACGAGGACGGTGCGTTCCCCTCCAGCTGAACGCCGCCCGTCGATGACATCACACGTTAAAACGCCTCGTCGTGTGTTTGCTGCCGCGCAGTGGTGGGGGGAGGCCAACAGCTTCCACGTCTGTCTGACGTCCTACAAGCTTCTGATGAAGGACCAGAGCCACTTTGTGAGGCGGCGCTGGAGGCACCTGGTCCTGGACGAGGTGCAGCTCATCAGGAACCTGAGTGAGAGACACTGGGGGGCCGTCTTTGCTCTCAGAAGGTGAGCTGGGGGACAAACGGACACGCAGGCCGGTGCCGCTCTGTCATTCTGATCTCCGCGTCTCTGCTCCAGTGAGCAGCGGGTCCTCCTCATCAACGCCCCCCTGCAGAACACCCTGAAGGAGCTGTGGACCATGATCCACTTCCTCCTGCCAGGGATCACCAGGCCCTACTCTGACTTCCCCGTTAAGGCCGGCACAGACCAGAACCAGGACTACTGCCACAAACTGGTCATCCGCCTGCACAGGGTGTGTGCGCCGCCCCCCGCCCCCGCCCCCTCTGAGCCCCTCTAACGCTCACTGCTTGTGCTACTTCCCACCCGCAGGTGATCCAGCCTTTCATCCTGCGGCGCTCCAAACGGGACGTGGAGAAGCAGCTGCCCAAGAAGTACGAGCACGTCTTAAAGTGCCGCCTGTCCCGCAGACAGAAGCGCCTCTACGAGGACGTCCTCACCCAGCCAGGGTGAGACACCCGCACTGCCAACGTGACGAAACCTTTGTGACGCGTCCACTCACGCTGTCTGTGTGGGCGGCGCCCCCCAGAGCCCAGGAGGCCCTGAAGACGGGACACTTTGTCAGCGTGCTTCGGGTGTTGATGCGGCTGCAGCGGGTGTGTAACCACCCGGAGTTGGTGGCTCCCAGAGAGAACAGCGCCTCCTACTTCTGCTCCTCCCTGAGGTACGACGCCCCATCTCTGCTGCTGGGGGCGCTACAGAAAGACTCCAGGAAGGTATGTGAGAGAGCACTAACGGAGGAGGAACCCCCCGCCCCCCCCTTTGTGCTGACCTCGCCTGTGTTTCATCTCCCAGACCGTGAACCTGTCCATATTCGATCTGGTCAATAACGAGAACCGGCTGACCCGGTACCAGACCGAAGAGGCGGTCCCCAAACTGAAGGTCACTCAGCAGCTCATAGAGGAGATCTACAGCAGTCCGGATCCCCCGCCGCGCCCCAAGCCGTGCCCCCTGAAACCCATGAGGTCAGCGGTGAAGCCTTCAAAGATGTCCGGCTGCCGTGACGACTGAAACAACCGTTTCTCTTGTTCTGGTCAGGCTGTTTCAGCCGGTGCAGTATGGGACAAAGCCAGAGGGTCGCCTGGCAACCATCACCGGCACGGCAGGCCCGCGTCCTCCGGCCAGCACCGCCGGTCCCACCACCGGCCAGCTGGCCCAGCCCAGGGGCAAGTCCCCGGTCGCCAGCACGACGCCCACGCCGCCCGCCCACGGTGAGAGCCCCCGTCACGGGAGCTTCCTGCTCCGTAGCGCCTGATCTCCAGGGACAGGTTGATGGGATAATTCTGGGACCGTTATGGAGGGGGGAATATTTAAATATGGGGGGGGTGACCCCTAACCTGCAGTCCCATGCCGCCTTGCCTTGTACTTCACAGCTGGAGCAGCTACTCAGAGAGCCCCGACTGCCCCTCCCGTCAGCAGCATCACTGTAGCCTCCTCTGGGGGGGTGCTGGGCGCTGTAGCTCCTGTCAGTCAGTTTGGACTAGGACAGGTCCCCAGGCCCGCCCTGGCCCCCCCCAGCCATGCCATCCAGCCCAGCTTACTGTCTCAGAGGCTGGTTCTTACGTCCCAGGCCCAGGCACGGTTGCCTAGTAAGTGGCCCCCCTCCCCTCCCCCCCCCCCCCACCTCTGCCGCGGCTGAGCGGGCGGCTGCTCTGCACCGAGGCCTCTGATTGGGTTCTGCTGATGTGTGTTCAGTTCATGGTTGTCATGGTAACGTCTTTGAACTCAGACCTGGATCCATATCAGCAGCATCTCCTCCGCCTCAGCCTTCTTCGGCTTCTTTCTGGAAGCCTGCATGTCCACTGGCCGATCCCGCGTCCCGCCACCCCCCCGCCACACTGGTCAACCTAATGATTATGCCCCCCCCTCCCGGTTTACTAATATTCTTTTGTCCCGCGCACCAGCCCAGCTGCAGAGGAAAGCCCAACGCTTTGGTCGCTCTGTGTTTTTCCTTTGCTAGCGTTCACTAGCATCACTTCAAGCATGTGAAAATGGTCCAGCAACCTGCCTCAGGCGTGACCAGACACGCCTCCTCGGTACCGGAAGTCCAAAGAGGGAGACGTCTGAGCGGCCGTCCACTAAACGACACTCTCCTGCTCTTAGCATGTTAGCAGCGTTAGCATCCAAGCTGCTTAGAACCTGATTAGAGTAGCCCGGATAAATTTGACAAAAATGGGCTCCAGCTGTTTCGGCCCATGTGACCACACGGACCAATCAGGAGCCTCCTCGGGGCACGACGGCGCTTCATGCATCTGTTCCAGGCTCTCTGTCTCACCTGAGGATTGCCCCGGTGGCCATTTTCTTTCCCTTTCAGGGTTTGTAGAAGTAGGAGCTGCTGTGGTGGACGGCTCTGATTAACCCCCCCGCCCCCCCCCCCCCTCGGTTCTGCATGTTTTGTGTCTTTCACCCTTCACTAACTGACGCGGAGCACGCGCTGTAATCCGTCGCGTTTCCACGGCCGTCTCTGATGCGGCGCCCGCTCCTCCTCTGTCCCGTTGAAGGTGGCGACGTGGTGAAGATTGCCCAGCTGGCCAACATGGCAGGCGGTCAGAACCGCGTCTCCCAGCCGGAGACCCCCGTCACGCTGCAGTTCCAGGGTAACAAGTTCACGCTGTCCCCCAGCCAGCTCCGCCAGCTGACCACGGGACAGCCCTTACAGCTCCAAGGTACCCCCCCGGTCATCCTGAGACGTGTCCCGCCAGCCGGGCTGGACGGCGCCGGGCTTTCAGACGTCGCCTCAAACATCTGTCACTTCGGTGGTTTTAGGCAACATCCTTCAGATCGTGTCGGCTCCGGGGCAGCAGATCATCCGGCCCCAGGGCTCCATGGTCATGCAGACGGCGCCTCCGGCTGTCCCCGCCTCCAACGCCCCGACTCCGCCCGGGGCATCGCATCCTCTCCCGGCAGCGGCGCCACACGGTGACTCCTCCGCGGCGTCGATGTTCTGCTGTAACGACGCGTTTTCCTTCTGAAGCGCTTTACAGTGAATATTTCTCTTTTAGTACCGGGCGCCGCTACAAACGCCACTTCAGCCCCCTCCAAGCTGGCGGCCGCCGCCCACGCCGCCTCCCAGGTCAGTGCAGAGCCTTTTTGTGATTGTAGACCGGGGGAACAGACGAGGCTCCCTCCCTCCCTCCCTCTCCATCTCTAGGAGTCTTCAGAAGAGAAGACCCGCCAGCGGAGGGAGCGTTTGACCCGCCTGTTTGAAGCGAACGAGCGCCGCTGCAGCCGCCGCGTGTTGTTTGGCTCCGACCTGCTTCAGGCGTGCACTCTGAGCTCGGAGCCCGACCACGCCGCCCCGACGGCCGGAGGCTGGACGTGGGGGGGCCGAGAGAGCTGCATCAGGGCCCAGAGAACCTGCGTGGCCACCACCGCCGCGCTGCGGTCCACGCTGCTCTCTGCGGCGGACCGCCTGGACGCCGCCAGTGGGTTGATCAGCAGGTGAGCGCCGCCTCCTACCCTTCATCTGGTTGAAACCGCGGTTAAGCGTCCGGCGTTGCATACTAACACTTCTGTGGCGTCTTCTAGGCTGGCGTGTGTGGTGCCCCCAGCTGTAGCTCCACCTCCTCACCTCTTTGCAGCCAATCCCCCGGTTCCCTACAGCTTGGAGCAGAAGTCGCGCCGCCGCCACCTGCAGGAAGCCTCCGCCCCCCACAGCGCCGACATCCACCGCTCCGTTTCCACGCGGCGCCATCGCTTTGCTGACATGCAGCAGATGCAGACGGACTCAGGTCAGTGACCTTCAGACCATTTCAGGAGAACCCGACGGAGAGTCTGAACTGAGCGTGACGCTCCTAACCCCCCCCCCCCCACACACACACACACACACACACACACAGGTAAACTGGAAGCTCTGGCCGTCCTGCTCCAGAAGCTCGGCTCCGATGGCCGCCGCGTGCTCATCTTCACTCAGATGATGAAGATGCTCGACATCCTGGAGGCCTTTCTGGATCACAGGCGGGTCACCTACGTGCGACTGGATGAGAACTTCACGCCTGATGAGCAACAGGTAAGACAAAAAAGCTTTGCTGCAAAGCCAGGAGACAAAGCGCCGAAGCTGCGAGTCACGCCTGTGCCTCATGCACGCCTCGTGCACACTCCTGCAGGAGCGCATGAGGACGTTTCACCGGAACAAGAAGGTGTTCTGCAGCATCCTGACCAACCGCTGCTGCTCCGCGGTCGGCACCGTGTCCGACGCAGACGCCGTCATCTTCTACGACACGGACCTCGATCCCAGCATGGACGCGCGCGCTCAGGAGTGGTGCGACAGGATGGGCCGCGCCAAGGACATCCACGTCTACAGGTGATGCATGCTGGGAAGGGAAATCCTGAGACGCTACTGCAAGAAGATGAGAGGTTCCAAGTGCCGTGGCGCCGCTTTTAGCTCCTCCCGTGTCGTTCGCTCCCCAGGCTGGAGAGTGGGAACTCCATTGAGGAGAAGCTGCTGAAGAACGGCACCAAGGACCTGATCAGGGAGGTGGCCGCCCAGGGGACCGACTTCACCTTGGCCTTCCTCACACAAGTAAGATGAGTCTCTGGAGCAGGCCTCAGCGTCCGGACCTCGGCCAACGAGCCCACTCTGTTTCTGCAGCGGACCATCCAGGATCTGTTTGAGGTGGAGGCCGGATTGGAGGAGTTCGTGGTGCTGCACCAGGAGCCCTCGGCCTCCGAGGCCATTTCCCACAGGGTGGCCCGACCTTACATCCAGGCTCTCCACAGCATAAACATGGATGCCCAGGAGGAAGAGCAGGAGGAGGAGCAGGAGGAGGAGCGAGCTAGCAAAGAGTCAAAAGAGGAGGATCAGGAGGAATCATGCCAGAAGGAAGAGTTGAACTCAGTCATGGATCAGGTAACTGGCGTTTCTCTCTGGAAACGGTCAAATGACAGAAAGCTGTGACTAAATGTGTGCATTTATTGATCACTCGATCAGCTCACGCCCATCGAACGGTACGCCCTGCATTACCTCGAGTACCTCCACGTCAGTGACGATGAAGCTGCTCTCAAGGTACCGTGGAGGAAGCATCACGGACCTGTGGCGCAGATTGAACCTTCTGCTCACGGCTTATTTCTGTCGCCTCCTCCAGGAGCGGCTGGAGTCCTCCAAGAGAGGCTGGGAGCTGCACCACCTGGAGAAGCTGGAGGAGGAGGAGCAGGAGGCGCAGCTGATGGAGGGCGATGAAGATCTCTTCACCTACACCAGAGAGGACGCCTACAACATGGTGGGTGGCCGCTGTGATGGCTGCACGTCAAACAGGAAGTGATGTCACGCAGGCGTTGACGTTAATCCTCTGTGTCTGTAGGAGTATGTGTTTGACGCGGAGGACGGCCACACAGAAATCATGCCGGTAAGAAACCAGAGAGACCCCAGAGAGACCCCAGAGAGACCCCGGAGAGACCCCGGAGAGACCCCAGAGAGACCCCAGAGAGACCCCAGAGAGACCCCAGAGAGACCCCGGAGAGACCCCGGAGAGACCCCGGAGAGACCCCGGAGAGACCCCAGAGAGACCCCGGAGAGACCCCGGAGAGACCCCAGAGAGACCCCGGAGAGACCCCAGAGAGACCCCGGAGAGACCCCAGAGAGACCCCAGAGAGACCCCAGAGAGACCCCAGAGAGACCCCAGAGAGACCCCGGAGACACCCCGGAGAGACCCCGGAGAGACCCCAGAGAGACCCCGGAGAGACCCCAGAGAGACCCCAGAGAGACCCCGGAGAGACCCCAGAGAGAAACCAGAGAGACCCCGGAGAGACCCCGGAGAGACCCCAGAGAGACCCCAGAGAGACCCCAGAGAGACCCCAGAGAGACCCCAGAGAGACCCCAGAGAGACCCCGGAGAGACCCCAGAGAGAAACCAGAGAGAAACCAGAGAGACCCCAGAGAGACCCCAGAGAGACCCCAGAGAGACCCCAGAGAGAAACCAGAGAGACCCCAGAGAGACCCCAGAGAGACCCCGGAGAGAAACCGGAGAGACCCCAGAGAGACCCCGGAGAGACCCCGGAGAGACCCCAGAGAGACCCCGGAGAGAAACCGGAGAGACACTGGAGAGACCCCAGAGAGACCCCAGAGAGACACCGGAGAGACCCCAGAGAGACCCCGGAGAGACCCCGGAGAGACCCCAGAGAGACCCGGAGAGACCCCGGAGAGACCCCAGAGAGACCCCGGAGAGAAACCGGAGAGACCCCAGAGAGACCCCGGAGAGAAACCGGAGAGACCCCGGAGAGACCCCAGAGAGAAACCAGAGAGACCCCAGAGAGGATATTTACCAGATATTTTCTAACGTCAGAGATTTGAACCGATGTCCCCCTGATCTGTGGACCGAGTGCCATTTGGTTCTCCCCTGTTCCCTTCCTGATCGCGTTTGTCCCGCTCTGTCCCGCTCTGTCCCGCCTTAGGTGTGGACTCCGCCCACGCCGCCGCAGGACGACAACGACATTTACATCGACTCGGTGATGATGCTGATGTACGAGGCCACGCCCATGCCCGAGTCCAAGCTGCCCCCCGTCTACGTCCGCAAGGAGCACAAGAGGCTGAAGATGGACCCGTCAGGTGAGCGGCTGCCACACGGACCCGGTCATTGATCCCAGCGATCGATCGGGTCACAGAGACGTCCTCCAGGAGGGACGGCGTGTAAGAGGGGCGTCGGGTTTGTGTGTTCGCAGCAGCAGCCAGAAAGAAGAAGAAAGGTCACGGGGAGACCGTCATCCCGCCGCGCTCGCTTTTCGAAAAGGCCAGCATGCTGAAGGTTCGCCGCGAGGGTAAAGACCAGAAGAAGAACTTCTCCCTCAAGCAGCAGGCGCCCTTCGCTAAGCCCCTCCCCTCGCTGGTTAAACCTGCCACGGAGGCCGGGCAGGACAACCCGGAGTGGCTCATCAGCGAGGACTGGGCTCTGCTTCAGGTAGTGGCTCCGCCCACAGCTTCCTTCCAGCCTGAATGTGATCGTGTGAGCGAATGGTGTGTTTCTGGGGGGGCGGGGCAGGCCGTGAAGCAGCTGCTGGAGTTGCCCCTGAACTTGACCATCGTGTCTCCCGCCCACACGCCGAACTGGGACCTGGTGAGCGACGTGGTGAACTCCTGCAGCCGCATCTACCGCTCCCCCAAGCAGTGCCGCAACCGCTACGAGAACGTCATCATCCCCCGGGAGGAGGGCAAGGTAACGGACGCCGCACGTAGGGCTAGGGGGCGCTGCTGCTTTGTCTTCATCTCCGTCTCCAACCTTTCAGCTGGTGTACGAGGCGAACCCCAAGAAAAAGACCAAGAGCATCTACAAGGTGGGCCGACCCGTCTCTCCGTCCGCTCCGTGGTTGACTTCCTGTCCTCACGTCTGTCTGTCTGTCTGTCCCTGTTCAGTCCAAGAACAGCCGTCCTCTGAGGACCTGCCAGATCTACACGCAGGACGACAACGCCATGCACATCCAGCTCTACAACAACCGCTTCGAGTTGATGAAGATCATCGCCGGCAAGAGGAGCCCGCCCATCAAACCGCTGTAAGCGCCGCCGCCGCCGCCCTCTAGGGGGCGGAGGACATCCTGTTCAGTGCGCTCTTTGAACTTTTTCAGACTCGGCATGAATCCGTTCCAGAAGAACCCCAAACACGCCTCGGTGCTGGCAGAAAGGTACGTTTGATGTTCCGACCGGATCACGCCCAGAGACGATCCGCCTAATCTGAGCGCCGCTCTGCCCTCCTCAGTGGGATCAGCTACGACAAGCCCCTCCCTCCCATCCAGGTGGCGTCTCAGCGCGCCGAGCGGATCTCCAAGGAGAAAAAGGTTCTTGTCCGCCGGGTGTCGACGCCTCCTGCGTTTGGGTCGCGCTTCAGCGGTGCCGTGTGTGTTGCAGGCCCTGGCCGAGCAGCAGAAGGCCCAGCAGCAGCAGGCCGCCGCCCCCCAGGTCCAGCCCCCCCCGGGACAGACCCAGGCTCCTGCTGCAGGCCAGAACCAGGCTCAAGGGCCTCCGGCCGCCGCTGTGTCCGGAGCCGCCTCGGTGCCGAACGCCGCCGTCCTGGTGAGACGGGGAACGTCCCCCAGGACGCTTCCAGCCAGCGACTCCTGAACTAAAACCTTTTGTGTTTCCAGGCCGGAGCCATAAAGAACGCCACGGCGGGCGCCGCCATGCAGGCCGGTACGTCCCAGCGGCCGCGGCTCACGTTTCTGTCGGCGTTCCGGGACTGAATTTGTTCCTCTTTGTCCTTCCCAGCCACCGTCGGAGGGAATGTTATCGTGAACGCGGTCGCCGGCGTCCCCCCCAGCCCCTTCCAGGCCAATAAACGGCTGGCGTCTCCGGTCGTAGCCGGCAGCCTGTCGGTGAGTCGCGTAGCGCTGTGGCTAACGCTAACGGTGGCGTTAGCGTTAGCTTTAGCTTTTACTCATTCTGTCGTTGTTCTGGTCGGCGCAGCCTGCCGGGGCAGCCGGAGCCCAGGTGGCACACGCCCAACAGAGGGCCGTCACCGCAGCTGCCCCCGCCGAAGTGGTCGCCATAGCTACGGGCCAGGGCGTTCGTGCCGTTGCCCCGGCGACGGGATCTGCAGTCGTTTCCACCACTCTGAGCCCGGTGCAGTCCCAGACTCGCCCGCTGGTCGCTCAGGTGACGCCAGGTAAGGCATCGGGACACGGACGTGCTGCAGGGGGCGCCGTTTGACGGGTCTGACCGAGCCGCTGTCCCGCCTCCAGCCACAGGTATGCAGTTACCACAAGGAAAGCCCCTCACGCCGGCCCACCTGCAGATGCTCCGCCAGCAGCAGCTGCAGCAGCAGCAGGCGGCGTCTCCTCAGGCTAAAGCTGTGGGCAAACCGCAGGTACGCCCACGCCGTCCAATCACACGCCGGCGCCCCTGCGTGGGGAGGGTCACACGGTAACGTGCGTTCTGTGTCCACAGGAGCTGCTCAAGATGAACAAGCACAAGCTGCAGCTGCAGCAGCAACAGCAGCAGGTAGCTGCAGCGGTGGCGGCGGCGGCGGCTCAGGGCCAGCCGGCCGCCGGCGCCGCCCAGCAGACCGCCCAGGCGCCGCAGGCCAACCCGCAGCTGACGGCCGTGGCGGCACCGAGACCCGGAGCCGTGCTGACCGGCACCACCGTGGCCAACCTGCAGGTGGCTCGACTGGTAAGATGGTGGCCGTCGGTTTACACCAGACAGGAAGTACCTGAATCCATGTCAGTGATGTCACCCCAACGATGGGCGGGGCCAAACGCTCCACGCGCGGTTTCATGCTGGTCGCGTTTCTCCTCAGACCCGGGTGCCCACTCAGGGCCAGATTCAGGCCCAGGCGGGGCAGCCGGCCCAGGTGACCCTCACGAAGCCTCCGGTGGTGTCCGTCCCGGCGGTGGTGTCCTCGGCGGGCGTCAACACGCTGCCGGTCACCGTGGCGGGCATCAGCGTGGCCATTGGGCAGCCTCAGAAAGCGGGTGTGTTCTCGTTGGGTTCTCGCTCCAGGACGTGGACGACCCCATCATTAACCCAAACGGTTCTGTTCGTGGCTCAGGTCCGGTTCTGGCGCCGTCCTTCCCCCAGATGCAGGTCCAGCAGCTGCTGCAGATGAAGAAGCAGCAGCAGGCCGCCGCCGCCGCGCAGCAGAAAGCCACGCAGCCGGCGCAAGGGCTGGCCGTCCAGCAGAAGGTAAACCAATCAGCAGCAGCCGATTCGGTGCTCTGGGATCAGAGATTTAAAGCCGAGCGTGATTCAGATCGGCGCCCAGCAGGTGGCAGTGCAGCCGGCCCAGCAGCAGCAGAAGGTCGCCTACGCCGCCGCCACCCAACTCCAACCGGGAATCAAGACGCAGTTCTTCACCACGTCCATCGGCCAGCCCCCGAAGCCCGCCGGAGCCCCACAGATCCAGGTACGGCGTCCTGCTCGAACGGGGGCGTGGCCTGGTGAACGCCGGTTTGGGTCTTGATGGGAGACCCTCTGTGGACTTTTTCCATCAGGTGGGGAAACTCCCTCAGATCGTGCAGCAGCAGCCGACCGTGGCCGGCATCCAGCAGATGGCGTCCTCTCCCCAGCAGGTATGGGTCCGTCCGGTGGGGGGGGGGGGCCGTGGCTCCATGAAGGCTAACGGATGAATGTTGACCCGCCGTCTTCAGGTTCAGGCTCAGACGGTGACCTCTGCCCCCACCCAGGTGCAGATGCTACCCGCCGGGACGGCGAGCGCCCAGGTGGTCCAGCAGAAGGTGGTGACCGCCGCCACCTCGCCTCAGATCCAGACTCCTCCCCCCCACAGCCCCGCCCAGCAGCCCGCCGCACCCTCCGCAGCAGAGTCATCGGCGCCGCAACCCGCTCAGCCCCTGCAGAACCCCAAGGGTCAAGCTCGCCAGGGCGGCGTCCGGGCCAAGACTCCCGCCAAGCCCGGTGGGGGCGGGGCCAGCTGAATCTGCTGTCCCGACAGTTCTTTGTTGAAATGATCTCAAATTTACCACCACTTAAAATATCCCCCCCCACGACGAGCCGGAGCCACAAACACACCTCCGGCGTGACGGTGCTAGATCGCTGAGGCTCATGGGTAATTAGGAAACGTCCGTTAGAATCGATGTGTTCATAAATAGGCCTTTTATGTCTGTCTATAAATACTGAATGGAGATTAATGCACGTTCCTTTAGCCATGTTTTTTTTTATTGCAGTAAATACACTGTAAACATGTACTTTAGGATTTTGTGTGTTCTCATTATTATTTTTTTATTGATGTCAAGTTAAAAACTGTAAATATCAATGACAAACATTTGTACTTGTAAAGTAGTTGTGTTTCCATTGGGTTTTTCAGCCTAATTGTAATAAAGTGTTTCTTTTATACACAAATTCATCATTTTTTTTGTCATTAAATCTGTTGGAAGTTACTTGAAATCTTGTCAATTCTTATAAAACATTTGTGGTTTGTTGCAGCAGAGAAATATCTGAAGACTTAAATGTGTATAATTCTGTAGTCCACACCTTAATGATGTGGATCAGCTCGTCACTGCCGCGACGGAAACCGCTGTGACGTAATATGTGTGCGACCCGTGTTTACGTTCAGAAACCGCACTTATCTTATCGCTTATTGCTAAACTACGTTTAGGAGCAACTCGGCCTCCCGGTCGGTCCACGCGAACGAGCCTGACGCCATTAATGTTTCATGTTTAGCTAACCGTTAGCTAAACATGAAACATTAATGGCGTTAGCTGCTGACGTGACGAGGGGAGGCGGAGCGTTCTGATTGGATAGGATTTGAGGAACTACGCCGCCGATTTGTTGGATGGACGATTTTGTTTTCGAACGAGGTCGCGTGGATTTAATATTTTTATCTTATCGCGGAGGGAAGAATATTCGGTTTTAAAATAACCGGCTCCGTGTGGACACGCCTCTGTCTCTTCCTCTGTGATGTCATGGCTGAAGAATCCACTTGGTGTCGCTGTAACATCACAGGAAGTTGAACGACCAGCGCGTCAGAAAGAAGTTCCGGGTCAGTTTTAAACATTAATTATATCTGACATTTTTTTTAATTACAAAAACATGGCGCTTCTTGTAAATTAAGGAAGGAACATTTTCAAATCAGAAACAATTTCAACCAGTAAAAACCTGCGGGGGGAAATACTGAGCCAGAATCTCGCTCTGAAAATATTCTTGTGTAGTTCTTTGGCACAGTGGTCGGCTTGAAGTTCATCAGTTCAGTCAGTGGATCGTTGTTTGATGTAGTGTTTGTCGTACACGATGTGATTGGTTGGTTTGTTTGTTTGTTTGTTTTAAAGGATTCTCGAACATTGTGAGACGGATCGTTTTCATCATCTTGCATCAGAACTTTAAACTATGCAGCGTACACCAATCACAAATGATGATAAACCTGCTAATAAATTTGTAATCTGATTACATCCTCAATTGTAACTGATGGAACACAGAAGAACCTGCCCCTGATAGGCCGACCCTTGTCATGAGACTCCGAGAGTCCCTGTCCCTGGTTATTGTCGGTTTTAGGGACTTGTTTAGAATATTTGTGGAACATCGTGGGGGTTCTGGGTTTGTGGGTGGACCAGGTGTCGTAGTGGATCCGGGTAACAGGGAGAACTGGGGGGGGGGCACACCCTTTTCTCTTTCCAACAAGCCCCCACCTCCTAAACAAACTCACACACATGCTGAAAGATGAACGTCCAACAAATGGAGGCGAGAGGTGAGTGAGGGTGCCGGGGCCCCCCCGGGGGCCAGCAATCATGGGGCCCGGTCAGTGGGGGTGGAGCTAAGGAGGGGGCTGCCGCTATCTCACCAGGATATTATTTATTGGCCTACTTTTAATCTCCTGCTCTCCCATTGATCTTGTCCTGATCCGCTCCCACGGCGGGCTCTGCACACTCTGCTCCTCCTCCTCCTCCTCCTCCTCTTCCTCCTCCAACAACGTGAGTGACACCTGAAGGGCACGCACACGCCGCTAGCATTCATGCTAGGTGCGGCTCTGCCAGCAGAAACATCGTTTTCCCAACCGTTGGATGGAAATGTTTGAATATTCCGGATTCCCAGAGGAAGGATCTTTGGGATTCTGGAGATTTGGTCTCCGGTGGAAATGTCACGTTCATATTGTCCCCTTCTGAGTGGAATAACTTCCAAATCCTGGACGTTCATGGCTCCCAGAGGATGCACCCTGATTCTGTGAGCCAAAGGTGGAATCAGGCCCGTTGGACTGTACATCTGGATCGACACATGATGGACCGGATCGGGTCCGGACC
>NC_090900.1:16075483-16102158 GCF_040956055.1 Brachionichthys hirsutus | reverse complement strand
CCTCAAACATCTGTCACTTCGGTGGTTTTAGGCAACATCCTTCAGATCGTGTCGGCTCCGGGGCAGCAGATCATCCGGCCCCAGGGCTCCATGGTCATGCAGACGGCGCCTCCGGCTGTCCCCGCCTCCAACGCCCCGACTCCGCCCGGGGCATCGCATCCTCTCCCGGCAGCGGCGCCACACGGTGACTCCTCCGCGGCGTCGATGTTCTGCTGTAACGACGCGTTTTCCTTCTGAAGCGCTTTACAGTGAATATTTCTCTTTTAGTACCGGGCGCCGCTACAAACGCCACTTCAGCCCCCTCCAAGCTGGCGGCCGCCGCCCACGCCGCCTCCCAGGTCAGTGCAGAGCCTTTTTGTGATTGTAGACCGGGGGAACAGACGAGGCTCCCTCCCTCCCTCCCTCTCCATCTCTAGGAGTCTTCAGAAGAGAAGACCCGCCAGCGGAGGGAGCGTTTGACCCGCCTGTTTGAAGCGAACGAGCGCCGCTGCAGCCGCCGCGTGTTGTTTGGCTCCGACCTGCTTCAGGCGTGCACTCTGAGCTCGGAGCCCGACCACGCCGCCCCGACGGCCGGAGGCTGGACGTGGGGGGGCCGAGAGAGCTGCATCAGGGCCCAGAGAACCTGCGTGGCCACCACCGCCGCGCTGCGGTCCACGCTGCTCTCTGCGGCGGACCGCCTGGACGCCGCCAGTGGGTTGATCAGCAGGTGAGCGCCGCCTCCTACCCTTCATCTGGTTGAAACCGCGGTTAAGCGTCCGGCGTTGCATACTAACACTTCTGTGGCGTCTTCTAGGCTGGCGTGTGTGGTGCCCCCAGCTGTAGCTCCACCTCCTCACCTCTTTGCAGCCAATCCCCCGGTTCCCTACAGCTTGGAGCAGAAGTCGCGCCGCCGCCACCTGCAGGAAGCCTCCGCCCCCCACAGCGCCGACATCCACCGCTCCGTTTCCACGCGGCGCCATCGCTTTGCTGACATGCAGCAGATGCAGACGGACTCAGGTCAGTGACCTTCAGACCATTTCAGGAGAACCCGACGGAGAGTCTGAACTGAGCGTGACGCTCCTAACCCCCCCCCCCCCACACACACACACACACACACACACACAGGTAAACTGGAAGCTCTGGCCGTCCTGCTCCAGAAGCTCGGCTCCGATGGCCGCCGCGTGCTCATCTTCACTCAGATGATGAAGATGCTCGACATCCTGGAGGCCTTTCTGGATCACAGGCGGGTCACCTACGTGCGACTGGATGAGAACTTCACGCCTGATGAGCAACAGGTAAGACAAAAAAGCTTTGCTGCAAAGCCAGGAGACAAAGCGCCGAAGCTGCGAGTCACGCCTGTGCCTCATGCACGCCTCGTGCACACTCCTGCAGGAGCGCATGAGGACGTTTCACCGGAACAAGAAGGTGTTCTGCAGCATCCTGACCAACCGCTGCTGCTCCGCGGTCGGCACCGTGTCCGACGCAGACGCCGTCATCTTCTACGACACGGACCTCGATCCCAGCATGGACGCGCGCGCTCAGGAGTGGTGCGACAGGATGGGCCGCGCCAAGGACATCCACGTCTACAGGTGATGCATGCTGGGAAGGGAAATCCTGAGACGCTACTGCAAGAAGATGAGAGGTTCCAAGTGCCGTGGCGCCGCTTTTAGCTCCTCCCGTGTCGTTCGCTCCCCAGGCTGGAGAGTGGGAACTCCATTGAGGAGAAGCTGCTGAAGAACGGCACCAAGGACCTGATCAGGGAGGTGGCCGCCCAGGGGACCGACTTCACCTTGGCCTTCCTCACACAAGTAAGATGAGTCTCTGGAGCAGGCCTCAGCGTCCGGACCTCGGCCAACGAGCCCACTCTGTTTCTGCAGCGGACCATCCAGGATCTGTTTGAGGTGGAGGCCGGATCGGGAGAGAAGGTGGAGGAGTTCGTGGTGCTGCACCAGGAGCCCTCGGCCTCCGAGGCCATTTCCCACAGGGTGGCCCGACCTTACATCCAGGCTCTCCACAGCATAAACATGGATGCCCAGGAGGAAGAGCAGGAGGAGGAGCAGGAGGAGGAGCGAGCTAGCAAAGAGTCAAAAGAGGAGGATCAGGAGGAATCATGCCAGAAGGAAGCTAGCAAAGAGTCAAAAGAGGAGGATCAGGAGGAATCATGCCAGAAGGAAGAGTTGAACTCAGTCATGGATCAGGTAACTGGCGTTTCTCTCTGGAAACGGTCAAATGACAGAAAGCTGTGACTAAATGTGTGCATTTATTGATCACTCGATCAGCTCACGCCCATCGAACGGTACGCCCTGCATTACCTGGAGTACCTCCACGTCAGTGACGATGAAGCTGCTCTCAAGGTAGCGTGGAGGAAGCATCACGGACCTGTGGCGCAGATTGAACCTTCTGCTCACGGCTTATTTCTGTCGCCTCCTCCAGGAGCGGCTGGAGTCCTCCAAGAGAGGCTGGGAGCTGCACCACCTGGAGAAGCTGGAGGAGGAGGAGCAGGAGGCGCAGCTGATGGAGGGCGATGAAGATCTCTTCACCTACACCAGAGAGGACGCCTACAACATGGTGGGTGGCCGCTGTGATGGCTGCACGTCAAACAGGAAGTGATGTCACGCAGGCGTTGACGTTAATCCTCTGTGTCTGTAGGAGTATGTGTTTGACGCGGAGGACGGCCACACAGAAATCATGCCGGTAAGAACCAGAGAGACCCCGGAGAGACCCCGGAGAGACCCCGGAGAGACCCCAGAGAGACCCCAGAGAGACCCCAGAGAGACCCCAGAGAGACCCCAGAGAGACCCCAGAGAGACCCCAGAGAGACCCCAGAGAGACCCCAGAGAGACCCCAGAGAGACCCCAGAGAGACCCAGAGAGACCCCGGAGAGACCCCAGAGAGACCCCGGAGAGACCCCGGAGAGACCCCGGAGAGACCCCGGAGAGACCCCGGAGAGACCCCAGAGAGACCCCAGAGAGACCCCAGAGAGACCCGGCAGAGAGAAACCAGAGAGACCCCAGAGAGACCCCGGAGAGACCCCGGAGAGACCCCGGAGAGACCCCGGAGAGAACCCAGAGAGAACCCAGAGAGACCCCGGAGAGACCCGGAGAGACCCCGGAGAGACCCCGGAGAGAACCCAGAGAGAACCCAGAGAGACCCCGGAGAGACCCCAGAGAGACCCCGGAGAGACCCCAGAGAGACCCCGGAGAGACCCCGGAGAGACCCCGGAGAGACCCCAGAGAGACCCCAGAGAGACCCCAGAGAGAAACCAGAGAGACCCCAGAGAGACCCCGGAGAGACCCCGGAGAGACCCCGGAGAGACCCCGGAGAGACCCCAGAGAGAAACCAGAGAGACCCCAGAGAGACCCCAGAGAGACCCCAGAGAGACCCCAGAGAGACCCCAGAGAGACCCCGGAGAGAAACCGGAGAGACCCCGGAGAGACCCCGGAGAGACCCCGGAGAGACCCCGGAGAGACCCCAGAGAGAAACCAGAGAGACCCCAGAGAGACCCCAGAGAGACCCCAGAGAGACCCCAGAGAGACCCCGGAGAGACCCCGGAGAGACCCCAGAGAGACCCCAGAGAGACCCCGGAGAGACCCCGGAGAGACCCCAGAGAGAAACCGGAGAGACCCCGGAGAGACCCCGGAGAGACACCGGAGAGACACCGGAGAGACACCGGAGAGACCCCAGAGAGACCCCAGAGAGACCCCAGAGAGAAACCCCGGAGAGACCCCGGAGAGACCCCAGAGAGGATATTTACCAGATATTTTCTAACGTCAGAGATTTGAACCGATGTCCCCCTGATCTGTGGACCGAGTGCCATTTGGTTCTCCCCTGTTCACTTCCTGATCGCGTTTGTCCCGCTCTGTCCCGCTCTGTCCCGCCTTAGGTGTGGACTCCGCCCACGCCGCCGCAGGACGACAACGACATTTACATCGACTCGGTGATGATGCTGATGTACGAGGCCACGCCCATGCCCGAGTCCAAGCTGCCCCCCGTCT
This sequence comes from Brachionichthys hirsutus, assembly GCF_040956055.1. Lineage (NCBI taxonomy): Eukaryota > Metazoa > Chordata > Actinopteri > Lophiiformes > Brachionichthyidae > Brachionichthys > Brachionichthys hirsutus. The sequence continues at coordinate 16,098,184 of NC_090900.1, read as the reverse complement.
ACGTCCGCAAGGAGCACAAGAGGCTGAAGATGGACCCGTCAGGTGAGCGGCTGCCACCCGGACCCGGTCATTGATCCCAGCGATCGATCGGGTCACAGAGACGTCCTCCAGGAGGGACGGCGTGTAAGAGGGGCGTCGGGTTTGTGTGTTCGCAGCAGCAGCCAGAAAGAAGAAGAAAGGTCACGGGGAGACCGTCATCCCGCCGCGCTCGCTTTTCGAAAAGGCCAGCATGCTGAAGGTTCGCCGCGAGGGTAAAGACCAGAAGAAGAACTTCTCCCTCAAGCAGCAGGCGCCCTTCGCTAAGCCCCTCCCCTCGCTGGTTAAACCTGCCACGGAGGCCGGGCAGGACAACCCGGAGTGGCTCATCAGCGAGGACTGGGCTCTGCTTCAGGTAGTGGCTCCGCCCACAGCTTCCTTCCAGCCTGAATGTGATCGTGTGAGCGAATGGTGTGTTTCTGGGGGGGCGGGGCAGGCCGTGAAGCAGCTGCTGGAGTTGCCCCTGAACTTGACCATCGTGTCTCCCGCCCACACGCCGAACTGGGACCTGGTGAGCGACGTGGTGAACTCCTGCAGCCGCATCTACCGCTCCCCCAAGCAGTGCCGCAACCGCTACGAGAACGTCATCATCCCCCGGGAGGAGGGCAAGGTAACGGACGCCGCACGTAGGGCTAGGGGGCGCCGCTGCTTTGTCTTCATCTCCGTCTCCAACCTTTCAGCTGGTGTACGAGGCGAACCCCAAGAAAAAGACCAAGAGCATCTACAAGGTGGGCCGACCCGTCTCTCCGTCCGCTCCGTGGTTGACTTCCTGTCCTCACGTCTGTCTGTCTGTCTGTCCCTGTTCAGTCCAAGAACAGCCGTCCTCTGAGGACCTGCCAGATCTACACGCAGGACGACAACGCCATGCACATCCAGCTCTACAACAACCGCTTCGAGTTGATGAAGATCATCGCCGGCAAGAGGAGCCCGCCCATCAAACCGCTGTAAGCGCCGCCGCCGCCGCCCTCTAGGGGGCGGAGGACATCCTGTTCAGTGCGCTCTTTGAACTTTTTCAGACTCGGCATGAATCCGTTCCAGAAGAACCCCAAACACGCCTCGGTGCTGGCAGAAAGGTACGTTTGATGTTCCGACCGGATCACGCCCAGAGACGATCCGCCTAATCTGAGCGCCGCTCTGCCCTCCTCAGTGGGATCAGCTACGACAAGCCCCTCCCTCCCATCCAGGTGGCGTCTCAGCGCGCCGAGCGGATCTCCAAGGAGAAAAAGGTTCTTGTCCGCCGGGTGTCGACGCCTCCTGTGTTTGGGTCGCGCTTCAGCGGTGCCGTGTGTGTTGCAGGCCCTGGCCGAGCAGCAGAAGGCCCAGCAGCAGCAGGCCGCCGCCCCCCAGGTCCAGGCCCCCCCGGGACAGACCCAGGCTCCTGCTGCAGGCCAGAACCAGGCTCAAGGGCCTCCGGCCGCCGCTGTGTCCGGAGCCGCCTCGGTGCCGAACGCCGCCGTCCTGGTGAGACGGGGAACGTCCCCCAGGATGCTTCCGGCCAGCGACTCCTGAACTAAAACCTTTTGTGTTTCCAGGCCGGAGCCATAAAGAACGCCACGGCGGGCGCCGCCATGCAGGCCGGTACGTCCCAGCGGCCGCGGCTCACGTTTCTATCGGCGTTCCGGGACTGAATTTGTTCCTCTTTGTCCTTCCCAGCCACCGTCGGAGGGAATGTTATCGTGAACGCGGTCGCCGGCGTCCCCCCCAGCCCCTTCCAGGCCAATAAACGGCTGGCGTCTCCGGTCGTAGCCGGCAGCCTGTCGGTGAGTCGCGTAGCGCTGTGGCTAACGCTAACGGCGGCGTTAGCGTTAGCTTTAGCTTTTACTCATTCTGTCGTTGTTCTGGTCGGCGCAGCCTGCCGGGGCAGCCGGAGCCCAGGTGGCACACGCCCAACAGAGGGCCGTCACCGCAGCTGCCCCCGCCGAAGTGGTCGCCATAGCTACGGGCCAGGGCGTTCGTGCCGTTGCCCCGGCGACGGGATCTGCAGTCGTTTCCACCACTCTGAGCCCGGTGCAGTCCCAGACTCGCCCGCTGGTCGCTCAGGTGACGCCAGGTAAGGCATCGGGACACGGACGTGCTGCAGGGGGCGCCGTTTGACGGGTCTGACCGAGCCGCTGTCCCGCCTCCAGCCACAGGTATGCAGTTACCACAAGGAAAGCCCCTCACGCCAGCCCACCTGCAGATGCTCCGCCAGCAGCAGCTGCAGCAGCAGCAGGCGGCGTCTCCTCAGGCTAAAGCTGTGGGCAAACCGCAGGTACGCCCACGCCGTCCAATCACACGCCGGCGCCCCTGCGTGGGGAGGGTCACACGGTAACGTGCGTTCTCTGTCCACAGGAGCTGCTCAAGATGAACAAGCACAAGCTGCAGCTGCAGCAGCAACAGCAGCAGGTAGCTGCAGCGGTGGCGGCGGCGGCGGCTCAGGGCCAGCCGGCCGCCGGCGCCGCCCAGCAGACCGCCCAGGCGCCGCAGGCCAACCCGCAGCTGACGGCCGTGGCGGCACCGAGACCCGGAGCCGTGCTGACCGGCACCACCGTGGCCAACCTGCAGGTGGCTCGACTGGTAAGATGGTGGCCGTCGGTTTACACCAGACAGGAAGTACCTGAATCCATGTCAGTGATGTCACCCCAACGATGGGCGGGGCCAAACGCTCCACGCGCGGTTTCATGCTGGTCGCGTTTCTCCTCAGACCCGGGTGCCCACTCAGGGCCAGATTCAGGCCCAGGCGGGGCAGCCGGCCCAGGTGACCCTCACGAAGCCTCCGGTGGTGTCCGTCCCGGCGGTGGTGTCCTCGGCGGGCGTCAACACGCTGCCGGTCACCGTGGCGGGCATCAGCGTGGCCATTGGGCAGCCTCAGAAAGCGGGTGTGTTCTCGTTGGGTTCTCGCTCCAGGACGTGGACGACCCCGTCATTAACCCAAACGGTTCTGTTCGTGGCTCAGGTCCGGTTCTGGCGCCGTCCTTCCCCCAGATGCAGGTCCAGCAGCTGCTGCAGATGAAGAAGCAGCAGCAGGCCGCCGCCGCCGCGCAGCAGAAAGCCACGCAGCCGGCGCAAGGGCTGGCCGTCCAGCAGAAGGTAAACCAATCAGCAGCAGCCGATTCGGTGCTCTGGGATCAGAGATTTAAAGCCGAGCGTGATTCAGATCGGCGCCCAGCAGGTGGCAGTGCAGCCGGCCCAGCAGCAGCAGAAGGTTGCCTACGCCGCCGCCACCCAACTCCAACCGGGAATCAAGACGCAGTTCTTCACCACGTCCATCGGCCAGCCCCCGAAGCCCGCCGGAGCCCCACAGATCCAGGTACGGCGTCCTGCTCGAACAGGGGCGTGGCCTGGTGAACGCCGGTTTGGGTCTTGATGGGAGACCCTCTGTGGACTTTTTCCATCAGGTGGCGAAACTCCCTCAGATCGTGCAGCAGCAGCCGACCGTGGCCGGCATCCAGCAGATGGCGTCCTCTCCCCAGCAGGTATGGGTCCGTCCGGTGGGGGGGGGGGGGCCGTGGCTCCATGAAGGCTAACGGATGAATGTTGACCCGCCGTCTTCAGGTTCAGGCTCAGACGGTGACCTCTGCCCCCACCCAGGTGCAGATGCTACCCGCCGGGACGGCGAGCGCCCAGGTGGTCCAGCAGAAGGTGGTGACCGCCGCCACCTCGCCTCAGATCCAGACTCCTCCCCCCCACAGCCCCGCCCAGCAGCCCGCCGCATCCTCCGCAGCAGAGTCATCGGCGCCGCAACCCGCTCAGCCCCTGCAGAACCCCAAGGGTCAAGCTCGCCAGGGCGGCGTCCGGGCCAAGACTCCCGCCAAGCCCGGTGGGGGCGGGGCCAGCTGAATCTGCTGTCCCGACAGTTCTTTGTTGAAATGATCTCAAATTTACCACCACTTAAAATATCCCCCCCCACGACGAGCCGGAGCCACAAACACACCTCCGGCGTGACGGTGCTAGATCGCTGAGGCTCATGGGTAATTAGGAAACGTCCGTTAGAATCGATGTGTTCATAAATAGGCCTTTTATGTCTGTCTATAAATACTGAATGGAGATTAATGCACGTTCCTTTAGCCATGTTTTTTTTTATTGCAGTAAATACACTGTAAACATGTACTTTAGGATTTTGTGTGTTCTCATTATTATTTTTTTATTGATGTCAAGTTAAAAACTGTAAATATCAATGACAAACATTTGTACTTGTAAAGTAGTTGTGTTTCCATTGGGTTTTTCAGCCTAATTGTAATAAAGTGTTTCTTTTATACACAAATTCATCATTTTTTTTTGTCATTAAATCTGTTGGAAGTTACTTGAAATCTTGTCAATTCTTATAAAACATTTGTGGTTTGTTGCAGCAGAGAAATATCTGAAGACTTAAATGTGTATAATTCTTTAGTCCACACCTTAATGATGTGGATCAGCTCGTCGCTGCCGCGACGGAAACCGCTGTGACGTAATATGTGTGCGACCCGTGTTTACGTTCAGAAACCGCACTTATCTTATCGCTTATTGCTAAACTACGTTTAGGAGCAACTCTGCCTCCCGGTCGGTCCACGCGAACGAGCCTGACGCCATTAATGTTTCATGTTTAGCTAACCGTTAGCTAAACATGAAACATTAATGGCGTTAGCTGCTGACGTGACGAGGGGAGGCGGAGCGTTCTGATTGGATAGGATTTGAGGAACTACGCCGCCGATTTGTTGGATGGACGATTTTGTTTTTGAACGAGGTCGCGTGGATTTAATATTTTTATCTTATCGCGGAGGGAAGAATATTCGGTTTTAAAATAACCGGCTCCGTGTGGACACGCCTCTGTCTCTTCCTCTGTGATGTCATGGCTGAAGAATCCACTTGGTGTCGCTGTAACATCACAGGAAGTTGAACGACCAGCGCGTCAGAAAGAAGTTCCGGGTCAGTTTTAAACATTAATTATATCTGACATTTTTTTAAATTACAAAAACATGGCGCTTCTTGTAAATTAAGGAAGGAACATTTTCAAATCAGAAACAATTTCAACCAGTAAAAACCTGCGGGGGGAAAATACTGAGCCAGAATCTCGCTCTGAAAATATTCTTGTGTAGTTCTTTGGCACAGTGGTCGGCTTGAAGTTAATCAGTCCAGTCAGTGGATCGTTGTTTGATGTAGTGTTTGTCGTACACAATGTGATTGGTTGGTTTGTTTGTTTGTTTGTTTTAAAGGATTCTCGAACATTGTGAGACGGATCGTTTTCATCATCTTGCATCAGAACTTTAAACTATGCAGCGTACACCAATCACAAATGATGATAAACCTGCTAATAAATTTGTAATCTGATTACATCCTCAATTGTAACTGATGGAACACAGAAGAACCTGCCCCTGATAGGCCGACCCTTGTCATGAGACTCCGAGAGTCCCTGTCCCCGGTTATTGTCGGTTTTAGGGACTTGTTTAGAATATTTGTGGAACATCGTGGGGGTTCTGGGTTTGTGGGTGGACCAGGTGTCGTAGTGGATCCGGGTAACAGGGAGAACTGGGGGGGGGGCACACCCTTTTCTCTTTCCAACAAGCCCCCACCTCCTAAACAAACTCACACACATGCTGAAAGATGAACGTCCAACAAATGGAGGCGAGAGGTGAGTGAGGGTGCCGGGCCCCCCCCCCGGGGGCCAGCAATCATGGGGCCCGGTCAGTGGGGGTGGAGCTAAGGAGGGGGCTGCCGCTATCTCACCAGGATATTATTTATTGGCCTACTTTTAATCTCCTGCTCTCCCATTGATCTTGTCCTGATCCGCCCCCACGGCGGGCTCTGCACACTCTGCTCCTCCTCCTCTTCCTCCTCTTCCTCCTCCTCCTCCTCCTCCTCCTCCTCTTCCTCCTCTTTGAGTTGTAATCGGCGGGAAACGTTTCGTTGCTGTCGTTAGCCTCCAGATTATCCACGGCTCCGTGATTAACCGTGTTTTATTAGCGATTGATCGTGAACCTTTCAGCCCCCCCTCATACAAATACTCACATTGGGTTGGACCGGGGCGCGAACACACGTCGTTAATCTGAGTGTTTCTGGTCCAACCGCCTCCATGAGTTCGTCCCCGGGCCGAGGGCGGAGCCGCGGAGACGCACTACCTGTGTATCAGGTTCAAGACACCTGAAGGGCACGCACACGCCGCTAGCATTCATGCTAGGTGCGGCTCTGCCAGCAGAAACGTTGTTTTCCCAACCGTTGGATGGAAATGTTTGAATATTCCGGATTCCCAGAGGACGGATCTTTGGGATTCTGGAGATTTGGTCTCCGGTGGAAATGTCACGTTCATATTGTCCCCTTCTGAGTGGAATAACTTCCAAATCCTGGACGTTCATGGCTCCCAGAGGATGCACCCTGATTCTGTGAGCCAAAGGTGGAATCAGGCCCGTTGGACTGTACATCTGGATCGACACATGATGGACCGGATCGGGTCCGGACCGGGTCGGACCTCAGCAGGATCTCTGTTACTGCCTGCATGGAGGTGACCTTTAACCTACTTCAGCGCCACGCCGCACAAACGGGCGTGTTGACAACGTGCAACGTGAGATCCTGGTGGATTCCTGCCCGCGAGTGGACCGGCTGACCCGGAGGGGGGACCCACGGAGGGGGGGGGGGGTGTTTTCCTGCATGCTTTCATCCCCAGGACCCAAAACGAAGCTCCGTCCCGTATCGCAGCGAGAGGGAGGGAACGCTCTCCGGCCAGGGTGTGAGTTCCTGCTTCATTCTATTCGCCTCTGAGGGGAACCTCCCCCCCAAAAAACCTCTCACACACATTTTGGGGGGCTTTGTTGGGAGAGTGGGGGAGGATGGTGGGGTGAGACCCGGGCTCTGGACAAGATACATAAATCAAACACACACAGACACACAAGCGCTGCTTTGCCACGAGGCGATGGGGTCCCGTCCCCTTCCAGGGGGGCGCCTCCCTCGCCAAAATGGTGGAAGTAAAGAAGGAAGGAAGGGGGGGCAGGGGGTGAGTCATTGCTGTGACCTCTTTGTCCTCAAACTCTTTATTGTTTTAATTTTAAAACGTGGGGTTGCGTGTTTCCACCCAGGTGCTTCCTCTTAGGCTCGGCTAACGCTACTTAGCCTCGTAGCTTCAGTTGTAAAAAAATAATGAAAAGGTGCTAATTAAAGTCGAATCAGCCGAGATGATGTGTTTAAAAGTCTTCGTTTTTCAGAATCAGCAAGTGTGAAAGGTTCTGGGTCGGCTCCAGGTGGGAACCGGGCCCAGGAGGAGAGCAGCTTCCTGGCCCGGGTCAACGGAGCCGCCAGCCAGCAGAGCGGCTCCTCCCAAACCCGGAGCTGGAAACACTGGAGGGAACGGCTAACTCCCCGCGGCGGCGATGGGAAGGCGGGGGACGTTTTAGAGCGAGGGAGTGGGAGAGGGATGGACATAGGTTCAGAACTGACACAGACCCAAAAGACAGCGACGGACACAGGTGCATACAGACGGCAAATGAGACACAGGTGAAAGCAGTCAGGGAGGAACAGGCGACCACGCAGGATGCCGGTCATCAACAATTAGGCAGACAAGGAAGGAAGTAACTTATATTTGAGGCAATGGTCCTTTAACTTAGCAGCAATGCTAACAGACGTGTCGATGGATAGCATTGCTATGATAGCATGCAGGCTAATGTGGAGAAGTAGCATGTGACCGGGCAGAAGCGGCGGCAGCTATCAGGTTTATTTTAACGAGACCCGAGACCCTCCCGGTGGATGTATGAGACGAGACCCGAGACCCTCCCGGTGGAGGTATGAGCCGAGACCCGAGACCCTCCCGGTGGAGGTATGAGCCGAGACTCGAGACCCTCCCGGTGGATGTATGAGACAAGACCCGAGACCCTCCCGGTGGAGGATCCTCCCACGCGGACCGATGGAAAAACATGTGCGAAGCGTTAAGCGGCCCGTGGGACGTCCAGCGCCGGCGGACGCCGCCTCGACGGAGCGTCATTAATTAGCATTCCATCACCAGAGCAGATTAATGGTGGGAGGAGCTGCTGCTGGGTTAAAGGTCACATCCTGTGTGACCTTTAACCCCGCCGCCCCTGAACCTGGAAGGAAACGCAGCAGAATGGCCACCTGGACGGGCACCGATCATTAGCCGGATCAGAACAGGCCCCGGTGGTCGGGATGAGGAAGAGGAAGAGGAAGAGGAAGAGGAAGAGGAAGAGGAGGGAGACGACACTCGGTCCAACGACTGCAGCGTTCGTTTTGGGCGACCTGTTCCTTTAAGAGCTTCTAGTCCGAGTCGACGTTCACACAGGCGGAGGCTGAAGATGATGTCATCATCTCACGCCGGGCTTTTAGCACGCCGCCGTCCCGCCGGCCTCGTGGACAAAGACGTCCTCGGCGTCCTCAGCCTAGAGGACGTCCCGAGGCGGATGGACTCCGGATCAGCGCTGCTGTATCATATTTCTGCAGCCCACCCACGCCCCCCCACATCTGAGCGTCTCCCCGATCGGATGTGACTCACCGGCTCTGGCAGGCGAAGGCTAAATTCCTCGGCTGCTACGCCGACGGTGACCAATCGGCTCTCTCCGCCTCCTTCGCCATCTCCCTCTCTTTTCCCTCTATGTTGGTTTTACACTCTGTGTTAACGGGCCTTTCTGACAGAACACACCTGGAAGGTCGTCGCCTCTGTGCTGGGGGGGGGGGGGGGGGGGGGGCATGCAGAGAAGAGGCTTACGGAGCGGCCGCTATTCCCAGCGGAGCCTGAATCCCTGCATCGACGCTTTCCCGGACGCAGGCGCGGCTCCACGGCCCGTTAATGGACCGTTCTCTCTGCTCGCCGGCCGGGTTGAGAACGTTCTGACCTTGGAGTCAGCAGAGGAAGCTGCTGAGTAGGAGGAGTCTCTCCTCAAGGAGGGAGGGGGGGGGGGGTGGAAAGCCTGCATGTTTACAATCAGTGTCTGTCTGGATGAGCGTAATGACCTCACAGGTCACCGCTGTGCACGCCACCCGCTAAGTACCGTAGTTATTCTGTATATACGATATACTGTAGTTGTTTTGATGAACTCCTCGCTGCCCTCTAGCGGACGCACTGATGTCAGCGGAAAAGCTGCGTAGAAGTCTGCTTCAAACCAAACCCTAACCCCCAACCCTAACCCCCCCAACCCTAACCCCCCCAAACCCTAACCCCCCAACCCTAACCCCCCAACCCTAACCCCCCCAAACCCTAACCCCCCCAACCCTAACCCCCCCAAACCCTAACCCCCCCAACCCTAAGCCCCCCAACCCTAACCCCAAACCCTTCAGTCGATAAACAACAACTAAATACTGTCTGAACATAGAGGACACCCCCCGGCCTCCACAGCTTGTGATCTCATTGGACCTGAAAGCTCGCATTCACACACACACACACACACACACACACACACACACACACACACACTCACACACACACACACACACACTCACACACACACACACACACACACACACACACACACTCACACACACACACACACACACACTCACACACACACACACACACTCACACACACACACACACTCACTCACACACACACACACTCACACACACACACACTCACACACACACACACTCACACACACACACACACACACACACTCACACACACACACACACTCACACACACACACTCACACACACACACACACACACACACACTCTTATCTCGGTGCTGTTATCAGCGAGCTCCGTTGACTTTTCACCTCATTTCTCATGTAAAACTCTTCCAAGGCCCAGTGAAGAACTACTTCCTGCTTAACTCTACCCCCCCCCCCCCCCCGGATCCACCTGTCACCCACCTGAGCCTGTTTGCAGGAACCCTTTGGGATGTTGTTGGATCCGACCCGTGTGGAAATGACCTGTAAAAAAGCACATGTATGTGATGGAGACTTTCTGACTGCTGAACGGCCCCCGGCGCCCCCTCCCTGAAGCAACCCATCCCCCACCCGGCTTCCTCTCCCCCACCGGGCGAGCCCCCTGAACCGGGCCCTGGGGGGGTTGTCGGCGGCCGTTTTCCCTGTCTATGAGATGTTATTGATGAGGCGAGGTAATGGACCCCCCCGCTGTGCTCGCTGGGACACGGAGGATAAATCAGGGGGGGGGGGGGCAACCAGCGATCCATTCGACCTCTCTCCTGACTCAACTGCCATTTCATTCGTTTTATTTATGGGGGCTCTGCACTCTTCTGAACGCCCCCCCCCCCCTTCCCATCCCACTCCTCCCTCACAGAACGCTAGGCAACCAAAATACATCCACGTCAGGAACAAAAAAACAAAAACACTTTTATATCAAACGATTAACGGTTTGACTTTACATTGAAGTGAGCTCATTCAATTGGAACGTTTCTAACTAAATATATTATTGATAAATATTTCTTCTTGCTGAGCCAATCAAAGCGACTCTTCGTCTGAAACGGTGACATTTAATGGACATACGAGGCTGATAAACGGCAGGAAGGGAGAAGATGGGAGTAAAGTGTGTGCTGGCGGTCGACCAGGGGGGGCCAGACTCAGGAAGCTGAACTGGAATTCCAACAATGCAGGGAGAGATTCTGCCTTTTTACTCTGAGCGAGGAGGAGGAGGAGGAGGAGGAGGAGGAGGAGCTGAATCAGTGTCAGCCTTGACTTTGCATTGCAAACTGATTTGTGAATAATCATGATTAGGAAGATAAAAAAATCCTGCCTCCGATATCCAGATGTTCAGTCTGACTGGATTCCAGATAGTCAACGCCATCAACGGCGTTAATGGCGTCTGCCACGAGATCAATAGTCGACCAGCGTCCGGCCTTAGTCCCAAACACGCCTGTCGCTACGTGCTTCAGATTCAAGTCAACTTTTTACCGAATGAAGGCCTCTTTCCTAATTTCACATCTCTGATCCGGCAGCTCTGAAAGGCAGCGCCACCTGGAGGCCGCTTGGATCGGGCTCCGTTAATCTGGCAGGCCGTGTCGCCAGCTCCGACGAGGCCTCTTTCCTGTTGTTGCTCTTTCAGTTCGGGGGGGTGTAATGCGAGTCCTGGGGCCTCCTGTGGGTCCGTCAGAACCCTCCTCTCGGGTTCTTCCTCAGCTGGCCCCCCCTGAGGCCGCCTCTGAATGTATTTGTGTAATCTCAAAAGCTGTCTTTTTGTTTCCCGTATCCCGACGGCATCCGTTAACGTTCCTGATTTCATCATGCTCCCCGTTTCACTTCCATTTCATCAGAAATTCCACGGTCCGTTTCGGGTACAGTGTGTTTTCCATCATCCATTCCTCAACCCCCTCATGCTTCTCCATGGCAACCAGCACCCGTCTGACACACTCGTAGATTCCGACCCCCGAACATGCCCCGGGACGGGACCAGGCAGGGATTACTTTACTGTCCCACCAAGTGAAGAAGCTTCATCTGGTGCTTCGTCTTCGTCAGCTCCCTTTATCTGGGAAATGGGAAACGCTTGTGCTTCATCAGCAAGATGACAAATTGGGCATCTCTGAGATGAACCAGATGATGACCCTAACCCAGGATTACGTAGCGGCGGTGGTTCCAGGAGACGGAGCGGTTCCACGCCGTTTGGAGACAGCGGCTCCGGTGGAGTCGTTAACTCTACAGCAGGGAATGTTGTGATCTCCCAAAAGCCATCCTTCAGCGCTCAGCTTGGACTTCAAGCAGCACAGATGTAGACCCCCCCCCCCCCCCCCCCGACCCGGGAATACAGAGGGTTTGGACAGCATCAATTGCTTTTTGAGGCGTCGCCCAGACGAAAGGACAAACCATCGGCTGCATCCGGATTGTCCCCCACCCAGCAGGACGGGAGAGAAGCCCCCACCCAGCAGGACGGGAGAGAAGCCCCCACCCAGCAGGACGGGAGAGAAGCCCCCTTTCTCCCCCCGCTACACATATTTCAGATCTGGCAGGTTTAATGTTTGCATCTTCCCTTTTCACTCTTTTTGGTCCAATTTATTTCCACCTTTCAATGAAGCTGGATGAGATCTGGATCTGGATCTGGATCTGGATCTGGATCTGATTCTGATTGTGATTCTGATCTCAGCATGCTTTCACTCCCTTTGCAGACAGAAGTTCTGGTTCATCGATCCCTTTCCTCTTGGTAGCTCCTGAGACCGGTATCAAAGGGTTCTTCCGGCTTCTCCTGCAGCACCTGTTCAGGTGTTCCTCGCCGTTCGTGTTTGTTGTTTCGGAGCCTTAATACTACATCGCTGTTTGTTGTGGGCGTGTCAAACGAGTCTTGAGTAAAGAGGAGGGGCGAGTGAGCATGCGGACCAATGGGGGGAGAGGGGCGGTCCATCCCCCGCTATGGGCTCAGCAACAGCGGCTTAACGCTAGTGCTCGACCGCTGCGCGGAGCAGGGACGAGCCCGACGGACCCGGAGACCGCCAGCGGAGCAGATGAGAGCGAAAACCGCTTTTTCATTGGGATTAAAGCCGGGGCGAGTCGCTCCGTCGACGCGGGAAGACGTGTAATAGAAACCGGGGACGGACGGGGCCTACTAAACGGGAACACCGCCGAATGGTTTCCGCTGCCCTGCCGCTAAGGTGAGTTAGCTTCCATTGCTGGCCGGCTGTCTGTCTGTCTGTGCTGGTGTTGGATAACGGGCTCCGGCTAATCTTCTGAGGAGACGTCGCTGTTAGCATCGTTAGCCACACGGCTAGCCGGACATTTAGGAAACGTACCGTCAGCCAGCGGTCCGGCCGACCGGCCGCACCAACGTCACGCTACTAGCTCGCCAGATGGTTGATTATTTTATAAATCGGGAGCACGTGCTACATGGCTAGGCTAAGCTAGCGTGGCTAGCTTCACAAGCTAGCTGTCAGAACCGACGCGCTGGCGCTAGTTGTGCTAAACGGGCCGAACCCTTCGTCGGTATCCTCGCAACAAATTCCCCTCGCATCCCCGGCACCGCCTGCCGTTACCGAACGCCGGCAACGTTCCCGGCGTGTGTCCGGTACCCTAGCCGGCTAACTCGGCTAGCTCGGTTCCTAGCTAGGCACCGACGCGGTTGCGTTTGTAAACAATGGTTTTGCGTGAAGCTGGCTCGGTGCGTGGTGGAGCTAGCTGAGCGAGATGCGTGATCGGATGTAGTTTATCGTCATGGATACCGAGCCGAGGCTGGGAGGATCGATCTGGGTTTGACCTTGGTCCATTTCTGCGTTAATAGTTGAACTTAACCACGAAGCTTTTGGCGGACGCCGCTGTCAGCAGGTGGATCATCCACCTGGCGCAAACCCGACTCCTCTTCTGATTGGCTGTCATGTTGTTGACCTGTTGAGAAATGCCATCATTCCCTCTGATGAGGTCAGCATGAGTATTGATCCAGGAGGAGGTGGATGTCCGCCACTGCGTGATAAACGATCAGTTATCAATCATCGTCATCACGAGAGCTTTGAAACGGCGAAACATCCCAAATACTGAGAATCTCTAAGCAGAAAATGCAAAATAAACTGTCGCAGCTTTTCATCTTGATTATGTGGAAAGCTTGGTAAAGTAGATGTTATGTTTAGGCTGTGATTTATTTAACGTAATGATTCTAATCGGGCCTACGATTAGCGCAGTATTAGAATGTTTGTTCTAGTAGAAGCTGTAATTGCAGTGTGATAAAGCATGATTTGAAGAGCTCTGCGTTTTGTGTGTGTAATAAAAAGTAAATCGGCTCAGACGAACATCAGACGGATGCCTGCGCCAGGTTAGTCATGGAAAAGTTTTGATTTAGAATCGGGGATGGAAAGTTTCTCGCTTTATTCTCCTGCCTGATGCGGGTCTTTCAACCCGTTACCATGGTGAGTTCTGCCTGAGGCGTTGTGGTTTCTGGCTTGTGTGGATCCTGGAACGAAGAGTCGTCCCCACTAAATCACGTCCACTGTTTGATTATGAAAGCAGGTTGTTCTAAAGTACGTCTGCTTCACTGGTTTACTGTTGCTGCCTTGCAGCTGGCGCTACACCAGGAGAGGTGTTATTAGCTCCGCCCCTTGATGTGATGCGTAACGTAAATAGCCTGTGGGCGTTTAACCGCCACCTTCTGACGTAAACATTTAATGTCAAAAATCTAATTGTGAATATTAATTTCTTGATAATTCGTGCAGATGTTAATAATCTGCTCATCTCGGGCATTGTTGCAGCAGAAACATCCACCGTGCACGGATTAGCCTCTTGAATGCACGGATTTGTTGCTTCTCCTTGACCGTCGGGTTTCCCGATTCGGCTCAGCAGGCGGGACCGCAAAGAGAGAGAGGAGAGAGAGGAGAGCGAGGAGAGAGAGGGAGAGTGGGTAATGGGGCCAGAGATAATCCCGTGCTCAGTGTGGAGCCTCAGGGAGGCCGATTCGCTGCTTGTTCAATTTCTTCTTGTTATGAAACACAATATAGTTCTGAAACGGGGAGAGGGCGAGCGCTGCTGGCCTTATTGTCTGGGAAAGACGAGCCCCCACTCTGGATTTTGGGGGTAGGAAAGCATGTTGCATCATCATGAATCACCCAAACGCTGTGTAAAAACATTAAGGCGGGGGCCAGCCGTCCTTTGAAGAACGCTCTGCTCTGATTGGTCTGAATGATGATCATTTCTGTCTTGTTAAAGAAGAATGAATTCATTTGAATAGTTTCTGTCGGGCCCCTTTTTTATAATTAAAATGTATTCCTTTCTGACAGTAAATTAGTTTCTGGAGAAACTTCAAGCTCCGGGACGTTGTCATGAGCGTTTTGTGTAAACTGTGATGAGCCTGATCGAACTGTGTGATCGTCGGTTCAGAAACGATTTAACATGCTAAGTTAGGTAATGACCGATGATGATCATGATGATGATTGTATCGGATGCAGCTTCTGTTGCAAGGCCGCGTTAATGTTGGCTTTGACACGCGGGCGCCTTGACACAAATCCAGTCTCGGCTCCAAACTGGTGTCACCGTTTCCCCGAGAAGCGTTTCACGCTGCTTATTGAATTTAGGATTGTGTTTACTGTAATTACAGCGCATGAAACAATAATTAGAGGGAAATGACACACCGTCGGTATGTTGCGGTGTACTTTATGAACCCGCCCCCCCCCCCCCCCTCCTCTCGCTGAATGAGGAGCAGCAGCTGTCTGGTGTTTGTCTCTGGTGGGCTTCATGTGTGGCTAGCGTAGCGTGCTAGCAGGCCGGGGTGCTCAGCCACCGCGGTCCATCCTCTTTTTACCCATCAGGCTGTTCGACGACAGCGGTGTAGACGAGCACACACACACACACACACACGCACACACACCGACACGCACACACACCATCCTGCTCACGCTTTTCTCACGCCGCCCCACCCCGGCGGCGGTATGTCAGATCTGTTCAGCGGCTTCGGCGTAATCCACAGCCGTTTTAACGTTCCTTAGATGCAGGCGAGCGCCAAACCTCCAGGACAGGGGTGCCGATCAGATCTGTCAGGATGCGGGGGGGTTGGACATGATGGGGGGGGGGGGGGGGTCAAGCTGATCCTTTTTCTGACTTCTAAAACAGTCGTTATATGAGTGCGTTTTTTTTACCAGACGGTTGTTGGGTCGCTCAAAATGAAGTCTCCTCAAAAACTGCAGCTCTTCAGCAGCAAATCACCCCCCCTCCCCCCCCTACTGAGCTGTGGAAGCGATGAAAAGGGGGTTTCAGGAACTGCTGAAGGTTCCTCCGGTCCACGAATGCCTCAGAAGAACCGCTTGCTTTCTCCTGGACTGGCCGGCTCGTCTTTCTAAATACTGTTTCGGTTCTGTCGCCATTAAACACGTTTTTACGATACTCGCCGTTACACAACGCTCTCCCGCACAGCTGCTCCGGCAGTCTGAGTAGAAAGTGTGAGGAGAGGAGGCGGGTTCTCCGAGGTGAACTTTAACCCGCATGAGGCCCTTTCTGGACTCGTCTTTAGTGTTTTGCTTGAGACCAATCAAACGTTGCGATGCTGCAGCTTCAACCCATCCCGTCTATGAGGCGAGGTGCTTTGTGGCTTTTGTTTGTGTCGTTTGTTATTCACGGGGCTTCTTGTTTGTATTTTCCTGGTTATTGCGTTGAACCAGTCGCGCTGGAAACTTACAAAGAGAGGCAGGCAGCGGGTTAGCGGCGTTCAGGAGCGGCTCTGTGGCGAGTTATTCACTCGGCTCCGTTATGCAACACGGCTGACGGGACGTTACTCGTGTTCGTGTGCCGGCGACGGCTCCGGGAAGCGCTCCATTCATCCGTGTGATCGGCCTGACGGTGCTGCTCGGAGCGTGGTTCTGGAATGCGTATCGACGGGAGCAGCAAAGGGCGCACACCTCAGGGTTGATGATCCGGAGGTAGAAATACGAGTGACGTGTGACGGTCTAAGTGGAGCGCCATTACACGGGGGTCCATGACGGGGCGGTTCAGAAGGAGCACCGTTATGCTACCCCCGTATGCGCTGTCAGGAAGGGCGAGCAGGCGGTCGGGTCGAACTAAAGCGTTCCTGGATCTCGCTGTGTTGGCTGCGGACCGACTGGCCACGCAGCCTCGCTTGTTTTTATTCTCACCGCATAAAGAGGCGGTCTCTATTTCCTTTACATCGCCCGGGATCAGCTGATTCGGCGCGTTGCTCTGACACGCTAGTCCTTTTAAGATCCCGCCACGCGTGAGGCGCCGTTGTTTTCATGTCGCTTTGGCGTCTGCATGCTAAAGATGCAGTTCTGCTACCCGCGGCAACAGATCTCAGCCGCTGACGTGGGGATGGAGAGATATATGATGGGATAAATAAAAATATTTAGCTGGACTAGAACACTCAAACGGGTCTGTTCTCATGTAGGAATGTTAGAGAGGAATCACGTCAGTCACTGATCGCGATACAAATGCAGAGATGGAGTCGGGTTAGAGGTTTTATAAAAGAAGAGCCAGCCAATCACTGGCCCTCGTCGTCGCTGATGTCAGACACAAACGTGACCCGTCTGTTTCGGGTCCTCGTGACAGAAACACGGTGACGTCGTCTCGTGACGTTACGTTAATCAATCAGACGGAGCTAAGGATCTGTGATCGCTGCGCTGGAGGTGACGAATGAATCGCGTTTAGAATAAACCCTGAGCTAAAGGTTCAGGTTCTTCTTTGTGATCGGCTGAGGAGGAGACGCTTGGGCGTTGTAAGCCACGCCCCCATCTGAAACGCGTCCGAAGCTGTAGATGTGCTTCAGAGCTGCAGCATTTGGAACAAGCGCTCTACCTGTAGACACGAACGCTCTCACGTGTGCTCCTCACGCTAATTA
Organism: Brachionichthys hirsutus; assembly: GCF_040956055.1. Taxonomy (NCBI): domain Eukaryota; kingdom Metazoa; phylum Chordata; class Actinopteri; order Lophiiformes; family Brachionichthyidae; genus Brachionichthys; species Brachionichthys hirsutus. Next base: position 16,080,990 of record NC_090900.1, on the reverse strand, counting down.
TTCACTCGGACCCCGCCGTGGCGGCTAACGCTAACGCACGATGAGGCTGCGACCGCTGCTGCAGGCGTCCCGTCGGCGCTCATCACGCTGCTGACGGCACGGCGAGAATCGGGTAAGTCTCGTTCAGGATGAACGCTGTGACCCCCCCCCACGGTGGAGGGAGGTGACTGAACCACATCCCTTCATACAAATGTCAACCTCGCCAGCTCGGCCGGGCACGCGCGCCTCCGCCGGAATCTCCTCGGCTGCGTTGAGGCCGCTGGCTTCCTGTCTGAGAGTCGAACGCATGCGACGCTGTTGATGTTTGGTTCTAATGGTTTCGCTGGTTTCGGTTCCGGTCCATCACCAGCATCGGATTTGTCTCCGATGCTGGTGACTGTTGCTTCCTTTCTTTTCTTGCTCAATCGCTCAGGGGTGCTTTACTCTTCTACGAACACACACACACACACACACGTAGATGTTTGCTATTCTTTTTTGCTTCTTCGTTTTTAAGACTAAATCCGAAATCACGAGCTTCATTTTTTCAAATGGGGTGAAAGAGTTTCTAGAGTTTATCACGGGAAAGTCGGGGAAATATTCGAGTTTCTCGAAGAAGAACTTTTCATCTATTGGTGCAAAATGTTTGCTTCCGAGTGTGACGTGGACTAAAGAGAGAAAAAGAACATTCAATGTGGCGTTCAACAAACTCGACACGTCGGTCCAACACCTCAGGAGATGAGCGTTGAGCTGCGTTTCATAGCTGCAGCTAACGGTAGCACGTTAGCACGTTAGCACGCAGCAGGCCTGCTCAGTGAAATCAAACAATTGACCTGAACAATGGGCTGCTTGAATACGGATTGGAGAGAACCTGCCTCGGGCAGCGCAACGATCATGATGTTGCGTTCGTAACGTCCAACCTCGGACGATCCAATCAAAGGCCTCGAAAGGTTACAGCAAATGAAACGCAAACACACGATGGGCGTGGCCGCGTGGAAAACGCGTCCTGTGAAGACGTGACCTCACACAGGTCAGCCTCGGATGAAGCGCCGCTCCGGGGTTGCTTTCAGGACGAGCTCCTCGCGCTTTCGTTCCGGTCTTTTTTCCGGACCACCAGAGGGTGAATTAAAGCGAAGCCTCCCGTTGGTCGCCGTGGAGCGTTTGTGTTCAGCTCGGGGGTCTCCTTGTCCCGGGTCCTTCAGTAATGAGGCTCCAGGAGATAAATCCTCATGAGACCTGACAGGGTGCCACATTCCTGGGCTGAGCTTCCTAGCAGCCCCCCCCCCCCCCCCCCCCTCTCCAGACTTCTGATGTTGTTCCAGACCGAGCCTCGAGTCGTAGCCGTGGCAGAAACCTTCTCGTGCCGATGTCCTCGCTAAACGTTCTGGCGTGACGCGTAATTAACGGAACGTGAAAACCTTACGAGCTGCCGGAAACCCGAAAGAGCTCGACTGGAGCTGCCGAGTCGGGCCAGACACGGGTTTGATGAGCCGTTTAACGTCAGTAGAATTAGGCCGTCGTTTGAAGTCGGCCTCCTGGAAGCCGTCTCTGCGCTCGTATTTCCACAGCCATTCCTAAAATGGTAGAGAGGGGTGGGGGGGGGGGGGGTGCAGGGGATGAAATATTGGCTCTCACCGCCGAAGGCTGAGGCCCACTTCGCTGTGTGCAGAAGACGAAAGCAAAGGCGGGGGGGGGGGGAGGCACGCTGCAGCGAGGTGACTGGGTTCGCTGGCGGCGAGCCACGGACTCGCCTGTGGGTGTCTGTAGCGCTGCCAGCGCATGTGTTGAGCCTCTCATCTGGATTCAGGCCTTCTACCCGCTGCAGATAGTGTGTGTGTGGGGGGGGGGGGGGGGGCTCGCTCTCGTTCCTTTGTTTTGCGTGTAGACGTGTTATACCAATAGAAGTTTGGTGAAAGATGAGCTATGAGGGTCATAAATCAGAGGCGCTTACAAATGTCACATGGACACGGGGACACGGGGACACGGGGACACATGGACACCCGTCCACCCACGACGACCGTCACAGGCTCCCTGAGAACGGTGCAGGGCCGAGGGCCAGACGGTTTGTCTCAGCGGTGACTATTTGTTGCACTAGATCTTAAAATTCTTCTCTTCAAATCCCACTGGGGGGGGGGGGGGGGGGTAAAGCTATTTTAATATATTCACCATGTTCCTCTTCTGCATTGTCTCCGGTTTCGTCCGTACTGTTGCGCCGCGCAGGCCTCGCTCGCCGCGGTGGCGTGCTGCAGTTCAGTGCGTGCCTGCTTTTACAGCATCGTTCTCGGCCAATGAGAGCGCTCTATACCCGATGACATCTGCGCAGGGCCGACGCGTCCATCCGTCGCCGAGCTATTTGAGTCGCCTCCTTAAACGCCCAGTATTTCTGGTTTGCAGGCCGGTCGCTCGTCCGTGTCCTCCATGTGAGGACAGTGGACCGTTCAGTGGGGGGGGGCTTCAGCGTAGCAGGTGCAGGCCTCCACATGGTGCTTTGATGGGGCGGCGTTCTCCACCAGCCGCCCCGGAGGCATCCGCCTGATTCGCCCGATTCTCCTGATCCGCCTGATTCGCCTGATTCTCCTGATTCTCCTGATTTGCCCGATTCGCCCGATTCGCCCGATTTGCCCGATTCTCGTGTTGCTTCTGCAGGCGTGAATTCATTCAGCCGAGGTTGGCTTTTCTCCGCAGGTTGCCGGCTGAGGGAAACGGCCGATAATGTGCGGCGTCTGCTCTGGAGCCACGCCCACTTCCTGCCTGTAGAGGAAGCGGCCGTGCCAGCATGTCCTCTCACCCCCAGTCTGCGCCGTCGAGCCGGAGGACGATGGACACACGGCACCTGCCGAGCCCCGCCACGCTCCCGCTGCAGCTGCAGCGGCCACACGCGGTAAGGAGCCCGCCACGCCGTGCCCGGTGGACATCAAGCGGCACCGGGGGGGGGTTACGTTATCCCCTAGGGGGCTCTGGCTGAAGGTGTCTTCTTCAACACGGCATGCTGTTTGTCTTCCAGGAGGTGGGACTGCTGGACTACCACTCTCATCACACCAGGGACTACAGCCCCCACCTGGCCCAGCCTCACCGCCGTCGACCTTCCCTGCTGTCCGAGTTCCAGCCCGGGAATGAGAGGTGTGTCCGGCGCCGCTCGTGTGGTCCCGGTGCCTCGTTTAGTTATCGGCGTTATCGATGCGGGGATGTGGACATCGTTGTTTTTCTGCAGTGTTATTGTAGTAAAGCCTCTGCCCCCCCCCGCCCCCCCCAGTGTAATCCTGATGTAACTGCCACCTGCGCGCCGGTCCTCCGTGGGGCTTTCACTGTTTCAGTCCAGCCACAGGAAGTCGGGCTGAACGCCGTCCGGTTGTTTCTGCCTGGAGACGCGTGTGACCTGCTCGCGGTGTTAGCGTTGAGGAGGAGGAGGAGGAGGAGGAGGAGGAGCCGTTTCCTCCTCCTCCTCCTCCCAGCGGGGCTGATTCAGGTTCCTCCTCTCAAGGTGATGATATGTTCTTCCTGTAATGCTCCAAACGTAGCCACGGTGCTCGCCGTTTGGTCCAGCCCCCTCCCGTCTGTCTGAGATCACCCAGACGACTCGGGGAAAGGAAGCGGGCGCATTTTACAGCCAACGGCGCTCTGCTGGTGGAGGTCCCCCCCCCCCCGTCGCTCATCCTCCTCAGGGATCAGATTATTCTGCACGCTCACGGGAGGGGTCGGGAACGGGAGGCGGAGCGGAGGGGTGGGGGGGGGGGGGTGGGGATTATGTAAGTGCTACCCCTCGATGGAGATGAGGAAGCGTGTGATTGGGCGGGAGTCGCACGCCGTCTGGATGGACTCTCCCTCCATCCATTTCCCTCTTTGCCCCCCGTGTGTTGCTCGTCTGCGGCGCAGCTCGAGGACGCTGCTGCACCAGCACCCTGCGAGACGCAGGCTCCGCCCACAGAAGCCACACGCCCGGCCGTCGTGGGTCCGGACCAGTAATTATGGTTGCGTTTTCCCACCCTTCCTCTGAAGCCACTTCCACTTTGACACCGACGAGCGTCTGCCTCCAGGGCAGGATGAACGGAGGCTAATAAAGCAGCCCGGAGCGTCGCCACGACGACCGGCTGTTTCTAAGACCATTAGACCGGGGCGCTTCCCATCGCGTGTTCCCATGCCGAGGGAATGGGCCCGGCTCGAAGAATCGAATCGGGCCAGGCGGCCTCTGTGTGCGCCTTGAACACAAAAGTAAAGATTTGGGCCGGCCTGATGGGACGTCTCTACAAATGCGCTTAAATTTAGCCGGCATGAATAGGATTTGATGAGGCTGTTGGGTTTAAACGGAACCAGCGCCACGCCTGGCCTGGTTTCTCAAGAACAAAGATCAATGTGGGCTCGGCCGTCAGTGCCTTTATCGCGTTCACGTCCGTATTTTACTTGATTCCTCCCCCGAGCAGCTCGTCCCCCTCCTATCTGGATCTACACCGTCCACACGGTGATCTGGATCAGCACCAGAAGGTTCTAGATTGTTCTCGGTATCTTTATACACCAACATGAAAAGTCAAAGTGAATCAGATTTTACAAGATGGGATGGAGGCTTTTAAAAAAATCACAAGTAAATGTGAAAATCCAAACGGCGTCTCCGACAGAACCTCCATGGCGGCGGGAGCGAGACCAGAACCCGGCGGTTCTCTTGGGTTTTCTGATCCCTGCGTCTTAATTCACGTCGTTTCTGTTCCAGAGGACAAGAGCAGCACATTCGCTATGAGCACCTCTACCTGCCGGAGCCCAGCCAATCAGAGCTGGAGTACGCAGAGATCAAACGACCTCGCCTGGAGATGGGACCGGAGGCTCTGATGAGGCCGTCGTCCCACCGACCACCGATGCCTCTGGGGGCGGCAGAGGATTTAGCAAAGGTCGGTCGTCCGTTTGAAGTACTTCAAGTACTGCGACTGTAATAAGTGTTTTATAACGAGTGCCTGTGTGTGGGAAGCAAATGATAGCCCCGCCCCTCATCCGGTCCTGCACCCTGCGTGCTAAATGTATGGATCGGCACTGAGTTGCTGTTGTTGGGGGACACCCCCCCCCCCCCGATGCTCTGGAGTGGCACGCTTTCTGGAATACTGCAGTAATAATAACGCAGAGCGGTGAGCTCCTCTCTTTAAAGGACTGACTTCTCGGTGTCGTTATTTTTTCATAAATGCTTCGAGCCGCCTTCAGAGGATCGGAGGCTATTATTAGACGCACCTCAGCAGACGTGTTGGAGGAAGGCCCCGCCTCGCAGGAAACGGGGCCGCCAAACCATTAATAAATAATGGAGCCGACCTCGATTTCAAGAGACGGCTGCTTTCCGTGATGGGGAGGGTCCCTGACATTTCATTATCGAACGGCCTGGGGAAGCAGCCCGCCAGGGGGTGGTAAATGGACATGGCGGTGTGTGGTGTGTGGGGGGGGGGGGGGGGGGGGGGGTTGAGCAGGTGTAGGTACACCCAGCCTGAGCGATGACTCACTTCCTGTACGCTGCCGTACTGGTGTGGCATCGTGTCGGGTTTAGCTCGCATGGTTCACAG
>NC_090900.1:16057021-16075383 GCF_040956055.1 Brachionichthys hirsutus | reverse complement strand
CGGGACGGAGGGTCTGCACACATGTTCAGGATAAAGCTGAAGGAATGGAGGCGGTCCTTCCTGCCCCCGTACCGCTCCGCTCCTGCCAGGCGTGTTGGCTCGACGCCTGATTGATGTAGGCGGTAACCTGGAGAACTTCCTGTGAGATCCGACGCCGCTCATCCTTGCCCTGCTTGTTGCTCTCCCACTCACTTTCTTTCTCTCTACCTCTGTTCAGGGGAGGCGAGCCTCCTTTTTAGTTTTTCTGGTAGCTTGAGTTAAAAGCTCTAATAATAGCCAGTGCTTCCATCCATCCATCCAGGAGGCGGTGGCGGAGCCTCAGCCCAGCGAGCATGCTCGCCACGTTGCCGTGGCGATGACGGGGGTGCAGGCAGCCGGCTAATGCGCTGCTTCTGTTTGTGTTCCCTCCCCAGAAAAAGGCTGAAGAGGCTCACCGGATACTGGAGGGGCTGGGACCCAGGGTAGAGCTGGTGAGTCATGTTCTCGTCTGCTTTGCTTCGGCTGCACTCGAGCGTTTCTCATATCAGGAAATCTTTTCCAGACCGTCAGATTTGTGGGATGGACGGGAGGCTGCTTCGAACGAGGAATCGGAAGGGTGGGGGTTGGATTGTCTGTTGCTGATGCGTTGCTTGATGACTAGTGAAAGCTCCATGAGTCCCTCCTCAGCGTCGGGTAATGCTGGAAGAGAACCAGCACTGGTACCGGTACCGCTATCTGGGTTCCATCCATCTTCTTGTAGCTGAGGCTGGTTTCAGTCGTACTTAGCATGTTGCCCAGCAACACCTCGATGACATCAGACGTTCCCCATCCATGGAGGGTTTGACTCGTCGCCAAGGAGAGCCGCGCTGGCTACAGGCGTGCTAACGTTAGCTGTGAACAGCTTGATGCTATCGTAAATACAGCGTTTGGATGTATTTTCATTTTGGGGGTTCTCCTGTGTCACGTTTCATCGTTCAGTCGTTTTTGGCGACGGGATCGCTCTCAGCGCTTTTGTTTTACTCTGACGCCGTCTCCATCAATAGAATGTAGATGTCTTTGTTTTGTTGTTTATCTTGCATATTCTCTCATCTCTCTGTTTCACACCCGGGGAGTCCCAGAATCCCCCCCCCCGCGCTGACAGTGTGTTTACCCGAAGCAGCGTCTGTAACGTCTGATTGGTTGATCTGTTGTTCCTTTCCTGTTGCAGCCTCTGTACAACCAACCCTCTGACACCAAGCAGTACCACGAAAACATCAAAATGTGAGTTTGTCACCACGCAAACCGGCACGCCTGCGTTAGACCGCGCCGAGCTGCAGCTGCGGAACCAGCGACGCCCACTGAGGGGCGCAGAACCTCGAGGCGGTCATCATGCCTGCGCGAGAATGAAAAGCTTCCTGTTCGGTCTCCTCTCAGACGGAAGCGAAACGCTGCGACCCGTAAATACCTGCGATGGTTGTAACTGTCGTCCGTAGTAGCTAAAGGTGCGTGAACCGCTTCAAAGCTAAAGAAAACTGAGAACTGATAAACGCCAAATAATGCTGATCGGGATTATTGGAGCCATGACACCAAACGCCTTCACCTGGTTACCGCGGCGATCAATGCTGCCTCTGTGCAGCTGTCATCTTTTAAGGATCAGAATTCAAAGAGCGTCATTGCGCTCCTGCCACCGCTCGGGATACGGTAGCACGAACGCCACCGGACGCGTCTGACCTCCTCGCCACGCTCTGCGCCGTCTTTCCTCCCTTTGATCCCTCGGCCGTTTGATCGGTATTATTGCCTCAAAGGGAATTAGCTGAAAGCGCTCCTCTGTGCTAACGCCACCGTGTCGCCCCCCCCCCCCCCGGCACAGTGGGCCTCCTTTGTTTCTCTGCCCGGGTTGGTGACCCCGCCACTCATCCCCACTTCCTCCGCCACTCGGCTGAAGGAGGATGAATCCACCTTCTTGCCGCTCTGGCTCGTCTCGGTGTTTGTGTGGCCGTGGGTTTGGATTTAACTTTGTTATTGCAGATAGCATGCTCAGGAAATGAGGAATGGGTGACGGCGTGAGTTTATCCCTCGAGACGTGAAAGGCCGTCGTCTTCTACCGCCGGCGACCCGTTTCCTCGTCCTCTGTCCTCGCCTGAAGCGACTAATGTAGAATGAGATGACATTAATCAGCCGGAGAACCTGACCTTCCAGCTGACAGATGAAGTGTCTCACGGCGGCGAGCGGGCCGGACGGCGCGGCGGCCGAAGGCGATTACTGGCCCCGACCTTTATTTGAAGCTTGGCAACTGGCTCGTCCCCGCCAGACAAGTTTTCTAGGTTTGCCTCGCCTCGCCTCGCCTCGCCGTGATTTCCGGCCAGAAGCAACTCTGAGTGAATCGAGCGGCGGCGTGCAAGGACAGGCGTCGCTGGTGCGTTCTGTTTGTTTACCGGATAATGGTCGAAGAGCAGAACGCTGCATACTCTGATCCGCTACGAGGCGAATGCAACGGCGCCATGTTGGACCGCGCGGGGGTCACAGCTCTGAAAAAGCTCTGAAAATGGTTTTAATGTTTAAAAGATGAAATGCTTTGACACACGTTGGTTCCGTCTGTTTCATCCTGGTTCAAACGGTCCTTTAATATCACCGACATCAAAGGGACACTTAACTTGGCGTCTTCGTTGTGTTCAGTTTACACGAGTTCCTTTGTTTATTCGCTATAACCGAGGTCGCCTACAGCCTTTGGCTCAAATACTTGATGCGGTCGCTCCGGACCTGAAGCTCTGGTGATCCGGTGTGGGAACGCCGTTTCCCTGGGCGTCCTCGCCGTGTCCTTCGCTCACACCCCGCTTCCTTCATCCCTCTCAGAAACCAGGCGATGAGGAAGAAGCTCATCTTGTACTTCAAGAGGAGGAATCACGCCCGTAAACAGTGGGTAAGTTTGGGATGACTCGGGTGACACCGGGCCAGCTGGCCCTGGAAGGGCGTGGCCACGTTAGGCCGACCAAAGAGGGAAAGGGCGTGACCGCTTAGAATGGATCGGTGGGGTTAGCTCTGCTAGCAGGCCCAGGCAGACATCCGATCATTGATGCCAGTCCTCGGTTTGATTCTGGAATTCACATCCATTTAGACATCGGGAATAAAAAGGCTTTGAATGCTTTCATCGATGTCACAGCTCTGCGTCTAAAATTAATTACAAGTTTAAGGAAGGCCAGTTTAAAAACGGCACCTGAGTGGGAGGCTTCTCTGGGGGGGCGGCGAGGAGAGTCATCGCCTCCGCTGGGGGTCGTGTCTCCAGCCGGCCAGTGAGGAAGCTGGGAAATCAGACCGCTCAGTGCCAGACTCCCCACGGAATCCCAGCGTCGCTCGTCCCGCTCCGCACACGTAGAGGTGTTGCATTGTGGGACAGAGTCCTGAATAGAATCAGGGATTTGATTCGGTTCAATTTTATTTCTATAGCGCCAGGTCACAACAGAAAGTTATCTCAAGGCACTTTACAGGAGCAGCAAGAAAAAAGGTCCCTGTAACAGGCAGAAACCTTGGCCAGAACCTGAGGCTCAGAGGACGGACATCTGTCTGGTCTCGCGGACCGAATCAGGGAGCTGATTCCACAATAAAGGAGGTTAACTGAAAGCTCCGCCCCCCCCAGTCTGCTCCTAACAGGCAGAAAGGCCTCGTCTCGCTGTTCCGTGTTCCATGTTGTGTGTCCTGACATCCGACGGAGGGATGTGCAGCGGCGTCATTTCCGTTTTTCCGTGGCTCTTCAGGAACAGAAGTTCTGCCAGCGCTATGACCAGCTGATGGAAGCTTGGGAGAAGAAGGTGGAGCGCATCGAAAGCAACCCGCGGCGCCGGGCCAAGGAGAGCAAGGTGCGGGAATACTACGAGAAGCAGTTCCCCGAGATCCGCAAGCAGAGGGAGCTCCAGGAGCGCCTGCAGAGGTGAGGTCGCGTGACTCCCATCGGCCGTTTCCGTGGATACTGCAACAAAACGGCGCGTTCGCCTGACGCGCCTCCTGTGCTCTCCTCCTGTAGCCGCGTTGGGCAGCGAGGAGGCGGGCTCAACTCGTCTGCAGCTCGCAGCGAACACGAGGTCTCTGAGATCATAGATGGAATATCAGAGCACGAGGTGAGCGCCGCCGCTAACGAGGCTTCCCCTCCGTCTTCTGTCCGTTGTTCACGCTGCTCGGGTTGAAGCTGGCGCTCCGTCTGGATGTCCGATCAAGGCGATGTCGTCTCCAGAAAGCCTCTGTGCCCCCCCCCCCCCCACACACACACTTCAGGATGTCGCTTTCTGTGTGTGCGCCAGAACACGGAGAAGCAGATGCGGCAGCTGGCGGTCGTCCCTCCGATGCTGTTCGACGCCGAGCAGCAGCGCATCAAGTTCATCAACATGAACGGCCTGATCGACGACCCCATGAAGGTGTACAAGGACCGGCAGGTCATGAACATGTGGAGCGAGCAGGAGAAGGACTCGTTCAGAGACAAGTGAGCCAGAGCCTTTGAGGCATGCGCTTCATAAATACGTTTATGAACAAGCAGATTCTCAGATCCTCGTTTGGGTAAATGTCCGTTTTCAGCGTGGAATGTGTGGATGGGCTGGTGGAAAGGAAGTGATGCTTCCCTTTCGTGAGAAACACGAGGAGGCGACGCAGGCCGCCGAATCGATTCAAACCCGAGGAAGAGCTCCGCGCTCTTCCTCGGGTTTGATCATCACTGGTTAAGTGTAAAATGTGATCATGGCCAAAGTGCCAAATCACAGTTTCGCTCGTTTGAAGTTGGCCATTCGTGACGGAGGAATGTTTTCCTGTGTCGGCGAAGACGTCGCCTCCTCGGCCGTTCTCTTTGTGCTTTCCTTTGATGTGCTCCGGCGCAAGCCGAGGGTTTCCGGTCACTCCCGTCGGTTGTTGAACGACTTTCTTCTCCCGCAGGTTCATTCAACACCCCAAAAACTTTGTTCTGATCGCGTCTTTCCTGGAGAGAAAGGTACGGATTCATTTTCCCCTCTTCGGTGGTTTTCCCGGTTTTCCCGGTGATGTTTTTCACAGAGTGGCTTTTCTGTCTCGTTTCAGACGGTGGCGGAGTGCGTGCTCTTTTATTACCTGACCAAAAAGAACGAGAATTATAAGAATATAGTCCGGAGGAACTACAGACGGCGTGGGAGGAGTCAGGTATTCTCGCTTTTTGCAGTGAATCAGTCGCGTGACAGACGGTCGAAGGCCAACCGGTGATTAAACTCCAGGCCTGATGACGCCGTCGGGCCGCCATTCGGTGGCGCTGGAACAATCTCTGCATCAAACAGGAACATCTAGCATCAGACCGGTTCGTAGCGGCTAAACGGCGTGCTGAGGAGACGGCGCAGGATTTATTCCTGACCTTCATTTAACAAATATTACCAGTTTACGTGGAAGTTTGTTCTCTTTTTGTGACGTAATTTAAGTTAAAAGCGTATTTTTCTTTGTGCGTCCAGCTGCCCAGGATGCAGGAGGCCTGACGGGGTATGCTGGGTATCCGGTTACATGGAGTAACAGATTACTTTGTGCTTCGTCTCCCTCGTTGCAGCACGGCCAGCAGCAGCAGCAGCAGCAGCAACAGCAGCAGCAGCAGCAGCAGCAGCAGCAGCAGCAACAGCAACAGGTGCACCGCGGCAGCCAGGAGGACAAGGAGAAGGACAAGGACAAGGAGAAGGAGAAGGACAAGGACAAGGAGGAGAAGGAGGCCGAGAGGGAAGAAGAAAAAAACGAAGCCGAAGACAAAGACGATGGCATGAAGTGAGTCGGCCAAAGCGTCGCAGGCATCTCTCAGTACCAGGGCCTTACTTAGTGAGTCGGGTGAGTCGGGTCGGGAGCAGAGGAAACGAGTCTGAGGTGATTCATCTCCACCACATCGCCGTGAAACGTTTCCAGCTCAGGCCTCGGCCAACCGAGGAGGGGCGAGGAGGAGCGAACGGTCTGCAGATCCAATCACTGCGCCGGCGCTCCCTCGCCTCCAGCTCCGCTTTCCACCGACGGCGCGGTCGGATTGTTCTCCCGGCTCCGCCCCTTCCCGATCACGCTGTTATTCTTTTTAAGTTCCATGTTTATTTTCTTAGTCTGGGGCTTTTGGGTGGGAAAAATAAGCAGAGAGATTAACCCACCTGTCAGTTTGAAATGCAGAAGGAATGTTGGTGTGGGGAGGGGGCGGGGGAGGGGGCGGCGCTCTGAGCTCCAGTGCCGGTGGAGGATGGAACGGGACCGTGTGGGACGCGCTCTAACGCTTCCTGCTTCGACATTTATCAGACCGGATGATGCGATCGGGGGATTCGGTGAGGATCCCTGAACAGCCGGCCCTCAGCGAGATGGAGGGAGGGGGGCTGCGGCTTTGGGCTCGGTGGCTACCGTCGTGCCGACTCGCCACGGATTGTGTGCTCGATGCTCTCGATTAGAGAACGCCGTGCGCTAACCGAACGCGGCGGCGTGAGGTTGTGTGCCAGACGATGAGCCGACCCGGTGATTGTTGGAGTTGGTGTGTGGACGACTGTCTGACCTTCTGGAGAGGCCGGCTAGCTAGTTAGCATACTGCTGTTGACGGGTATTAAACCTCCACCGGACCCCTCCCCTGTTTCCTGCCTCAGACGCGAGAATCTCGAAGACGAAACGTTTGTTTAGAATCCTGAGTGGAACGTTTCAGATCTTCTGTGGAGGTTTTCTCTTTCTGGTGAAACCGGATCAAGGATTGTGTTTGAACGCTCCTGCGGTGATTCTGGCTTTGGAAGCGGAGGCGAGGCCGTCGCTGTGACGCACCGGCGCCAGTAAACCGCCGTGCACTTCCTCCCTTGATGTTGCAACGCGGCGGTTCTTCGGTTCTTGCTCGTGTCGGCGCTTAGAAGGCCTCCACGGTAGTTTTTCATGCTGACGGTTTTCATTCCTCACTCGCAGGGACGACACCTCCGGAGAGGATGCGGAGGACAAAGAGCCCGCCGTGGCTTTCAAAGGGCGCCGCACCGCCAACAGCCAGGGGCGCCGCAAGGGCCGCATCACCCGCTCCATGACCAGCGAGGTGGAGGAGACCGCCACGCCGCCGCTCAGCAACGAGCTCGGTCAGTCGGCTGTTTCTTACCGCTTCGCCTTTCTATCTTTGAACGCCGTGAACCTGCGTCGGGTTTAAATCCCAGCCGCCGGCCAAAGACGGAATGCTCGTTCGTTCCCTCGCCGACGGTGGAGCGAGTCGGACGCGCGCTCGGCCTGCAGGCTACGGGATGTTTCAGCAGACGCAGCGGTGGAATCCCCGCCGCCGTGCAGAGGTCACGCGGGGTCGGGGGCGGCCCAGCCAGTTGTTGTGTCTATAATCATTAACTGACTTCTGTCCTTGGATTTCCTGCTTCCTCGCTCTAAAGCAAACAGCGACCCCCCCCCCCCCCCCCCCCGGGCTGCCCCTCCTTATCCTCTCTGCTTCTCTCATTTCTCTTTCCTCGTGTCAGTCACTCCCTAACCGACTTGGCAACTACTGTCCACTCCCCTTCCTCCTCCTCCCTCTCGCTCTAACTTGCTTTCCTTTTTCTTTTCCTCTTTTTTTGCAGCCAATCTGGAGATGAATGAAAGTTCTCGCTGGACTGAAGAAGAGATGGAAACCGCCAAAAAAGGTAAAACGCAGCGACGCCGTCTCGTGCTCGATCCGAGGGGGCACGAGTCGAGCCGTTTCCTTCTCTGCTGTGACTTCCTGTCAGCGCGGCAGAAATCACCACGTGTGTGTGTGTGTGTGTGTGTGTGTGTGTGAGATCCTCTCTGGGCCGAGGCAGCCTGTCGTTCAGTCGGCCTGTTTATTGCCTCTGAGTGAAGATTACCCAGAGGGCTGATTCTCAGGGGACGCTGACTTTCTGCCCGCCCTCCTCCCGCCGCCGCCGCCGCCGCCGCCGCCGCCGCTCTACGGGAGCGTTTGTTGCGTGCAGTCGATGAGTATCGGTTGCGGGTGGTTTCTGATGTGAGAGGGAATCCCCACTGCTCCGTTCCAACAAATGCAGCGGTTGCCGTCGGTTACCGGTGCTGTCGACATTCAGGAACGTCGGCTCTTATGACATCTTAAATGACTTAAAAGTCTGTGCCGAGTTGTTAAAATGCATCTTTACCTTTCCAGGCTTTGGTTTTCAGCCCGTCTGCTCCTCTGTTTCCCTCCGGGGGTCAATAAAGTCTTATTGTGAATCTGTGAACTGAAGACCTTTCCCAGAGAGGATGTTACGATTTAGAAGCAGGTCTGTGGAACGTTTGCGTTCCTGCCGGAGCCATGTGGTTTCAAACGCCCTTCTGGTTTTAACTGTCGCCGCCCGCCCGAAATCAAAGCGTGACCAAATCAAACGGATTTGCATCCATGTGGAAGCTTCACAGAATCTGCGTCATCACTTTGTGATATCTCGTCTCGGTCGCTACGCAGCGCTCTTCACACAGACGGTGACGATGATGATGATGATGATGAGACCCTCGGTGCTTCCTCGCTGGTAGATGAAGTGTCTCCTGGAAGCAGCATGAACGAGACGTTGGAACCGCTTTCGGTTCTGAGGGGGGTTCCTCCTCCACTCGTGTCTTTCTGCCCACAGGGTTCTTTGTTCTTCGCTTCTTTAGCGGTAGCGGGCCCCGACCTGGCCCCCGACCTGGCCCCCGACGCGGCGCTCGCTGGTAGTCCTGCTTCATGTTTTCAGTTCCATTCTCCTCCGCTGAGATTCGAGCAGCTCTCCATCCCAGAGGATTAGTCTGGCAGCCCGGTGACTTGAATCGGGGGGGGGGGGGGGTTATGTAACCACAGCCCGAGAGTCCCAGCCTCTGCTCTGGGGGGGGCCGATGAAGAGGAGGAGCCACCCTTGCTGTTTTTCATCATTTTAAACCACCGCCTTCACTTCGGCCAAAAGGGATTCCCCGTCCGAGCGGCAGGGGGCTTGACGTGTGTCTGTTTAAAATGGCTTTAGGTGTCCCGATCCTGCTCCTCCACAGGGTGCTCATCACCCTGCATGGGGGGGCCACGCTGGGAGGACTGCCGGTCTTTGAAAGCCACGCTCTTAAACCCAGAAGCGCCGGCTTCCCGTGTGCCAGAAGTTTGTGTTCGGAGGTTGTGTGTGTGTGTGTGTGTGTGTGTGTGTGTGTGTGCGCGCGCGTGCGTGCGTGCGTGCACTAATCTGGCAGGCTCTGCTCGGGTGCAGGCAGCTGGATAATGGCCCCCGCTCTGCTCGCTGGAGGAATCCTTTTAAAGCAGCAGGTAGAAAAGGCCTCATTTTCTCCCCCAGCTCGGCCCGTCTCGGCCTTGGGAGGTGGCAGCGCTCCAGATTGGCAGCAACTGTGGAAGCTTTTGGCAAGTGCCCCCCCCCCCCCCAACTCACTTTGTCTCTGCCCCCACTCGCTGTTGTTATAGACTGGAGGGAGGTCACATTCAAGATGAAAAGCAGGTCAGTCAGGAAAAATGTGAAAGCCTTTCTGCCTTCTCATGGTATCAACGTCAACTCCCTCGCTCCCCATCCTGTCCCGCCTCCTCGTAGCCTCCTCTCCATTTCTGTATCCTTCCCTTCCATTGTCCCGCTGGCTCAGTGGCGCCCTCTCTCTCTCCCTCTCTCTCTCCCCCTCCCTCCTCCCCTCTGTTTACTCTTGGACTGCCCGACTGTTTGTCTGTGTGCTCTAGTATTAACGAGAGCTGGGGAGAGAGGGTTCGAGCGAATGCACCGCGGTGCCTGCTGGCAGCCTGAGGTGGGGGGAGGGAGGGAGGGAGGGAGGGAGGGAGGGAGGGAGGGAGGGAGGGAGATAGAGGAGAGATCAGACGAGGAGAGAGAGAGAGAGAGAGAGCACATAGCACCGCCCCACAGTCCCACTTTCCTGTGGAAGTCTTCCCAGACGACCGCCATTGGGGAGAGAAACGGCAGAGGAGAACAGACCGGCGCCGAGGACAGACGGCGCGAGGAGGACCGGGAGGAGGCGCGACCAGGAGCATGTGCCGTTTCGGAGCATGTCAACCTGACACCGGCTCAAGTATCAGGCCAGCTGGCGGGGCCGTTTTCACCTCCTCCGGTCTGGATCGGAAGGCCCGGCCCCGAGGAGCTTTCCGAGTGGCCGTCCAGAGATCAGGCGGTCCGGTAGCGCCCTCCGCCTCAGGACCGCGGGACGACAGGCATGTGACCGACGCCAGCAGACACTTTCTCTCTGCGCCAGGTGTTGTGAGGAGCTACTGGGGGGTACGGCGTCCTGATTGGGTGCGGGACTGCCACCTGCTCCGGTCTCGCTGCTGCCTATTGGATGTTTGTCCTGCGTGTGTTGCTCCGACAACTAAACCCGGAGCCAGCCCTGACTGCGTGGAGTGACCTTTGACCTTCAGTAAATGAATGATGGCGTCCGGTTCAGCGGGTTCGGCGTGAGCGCCGCTCGTCTGTGTGCGGGTGGGAGGGGCCACCCGGTCAATGGTTAATCCTTCCTCGGGCTTCCTCCAGAAGCTTTCCGAGCGCCGCGGAATGTTTCAGCTGGAGAACCTCGTGCACTTTAACACTCGAGAGGTTGTAGGTGCGGCACGGCGTTCGGGCGCTTAAAGAGCAGCTTCTTTTTATACAGGCATCAATAAATAGTCGATCTCGTCTTCTCACAGCTGCTGGATGACGCCGCGGCGTTCGTGTTGGTTTCCATGTGAAAATGAAATATCCGCTAAATGGCTTTGCCAGAGACGATGGGAACGTAAATGAGGGATTGTGCTTGAGCTCTGCTGGCTCTCAGGATGTCCCAAAAAGCTGACCGGGAGAATACTTTACAGGTGCTGACAGAGCTACGAGCCCTTCTCGTTCCAGAGGGGCTTCTTAAAGGAAAGGTTCTAACCCCAAGAATGAGACGCCGCCGCTCCGTTAGCGGCTGGAAGATGCTTGACTTTGTGTCGAGGGTAACTTCTTTTCCCGCGTCATGATGAGCATCCCGTGTGACTAAACCCCCGAGGGAAACGCGTGGACCTCTAATGGAGTCGTAAACCGCAGTCCTGCTGCCTCCATCAAGCCATGAGACGCAGCGACCTCTGACCCCGTGTCCGAGGCTGTCCCTTTGCCAGGAGCCGTCATCCTGGTGCAGGAAACGAGTTGGCGGCGTGAACTAAGCCTGTTCTAGCGCGCAGCGGTAATGAGCGGCCTTCAGCTAGCGGCGCTCTCTCTGGGCGGGGAGCGAACGCGATCTGTCTTCCCCACTCACTTCCACCGTGTGCCCTTTGCAGCGCTCCTTTCAGCGCACACGCACACACATGCTGTGCTGTGTGTGTGTGTGTGTGTGTCTGCAGACGCAGTCATGTGGTCGGCCTGGTAGAGAACCAGGATTTCTTGGAAACGGATCACCTAAAAGTCGGCGAGGACGTGCGTGACCTCGGCGGAGCGACTTGGTGATGTCACCGTGTTCGTGACGGCCGGGCCGCCACGCCAGCGCGCCTCTGTCTGAATCGTGTGGCGTCCTGCCATGCTGCTGCTGGGAGGCGGCGCCTCTGAATGCTAACGGAGCTCAGCGCTATTGATCGGCTATAGACAGACTCCATCTTGTGCACTTAGAGACTGACGTGGGAGATTTACTGAATATGATGGGCGTGCAGGTTTACACGTCACCAGCGTCAGTCTCTCTCTCTCATCGCTTTGCTTGCCCGCTTGTCTCTTCCAGGGCTTCTCCAGTATGGTAGGAACTGGTCCGCCATCGCCAAGATGGTGGGCTCAAAAACCGTGTCGCAGTGCAAGAACTTCTACTTCAACTACAAGAAGAGGCAGAAACTGGACGAGATTCTCCAGCAGCATAAAATGAAATCGGTGAGCTCCTGGCTCCGGTGAAGGCGGTCATGCTTTTTTGCGCATGACCGCGTTGCAAAATCGTCTCCCGCGCGAACAGATCTGGGTTCTGTGAGCTGCTTGTGTTTAGTTGGTCCTTGTTTCAACCCAGGAGAAGGAGCGAAAGGCCCGGCGCAGGGGCAAGGCCCTGCAGAACGAGGAGACCAGCGCCCCGTATGCAGCAGAGGAGGAGGAGCTCGAGGGTTCAGGAGCAAGTGGCAATGAGGAGGAGGCCCCTGAAGATGAAGGTACCCCAACCCCAAGAGCTGCGTGCATGTTAGAAAACGTAGCTCAAGTTCTCCTGCTAGCCTGAAGAGCTAGCAGTCACGCTCGTGTCTGTCCTCTGAAGCCCTGAGGAGGGAGGGGGGGGGGGCGGGATCCATCCGTCCTCCCTTTTGGTTTTTGGTTCCTGTTCATTGTACGGTGAAACCCGGTCGCGTCTGGTCGAGCAGAAAGTCCTGATTCTTTTCTCCTTTTCTCCTGCCAGGCGCCAACAACAGCTCCGACACCGAGAGCTTGCCCTCGCCACACTCATCGGAGGAAAGCAAGGCCAAGGAGGAGGGCTCGGGCAGGTCAAAGGCCGGCGCCGACAAGGAGGCGGCCGGGGAGGAGAAGCCTCCGGTCGGCGAGGAGTCGGACGCTGCCATCAAGCAGGAGATAAAGACCGAGACGGGGGAGCCCAACAAGGAGCAGCCGGCGCTGCCCAGCGACGATAAAAAGCCTCCCGCAGCGGAGGAGGAGGAAACCAAAAAGCTCCACCAAGAGCGCCAAGAAGGAGCACGGGGCCAAGTCGGGCCCCCACGGGGACAGCGACTCCAGCGCCACGTGCAGCGCCGACGAAGTGGAGGAGGCGGAGAGCTCCGATAAGAGCAGGTACCAATGGTTTCAGTTCAGTCTTTCAAAGGAGGGTCGAATGTCTCCGGTCTCTGCTCAGAGACATCCAGAACCCGGGCCCAGTAAAGGTACTGGGCCCGGGTTCTGGAGTGTCATCGGTTGCCGAGCGACGCTGCACTGAAACCATACATGTTCCAACGCCGCAGGCCGCTCTTCTGTGTCGACCACGGATTGTATTTCCAATTCATACGAACGAGGACGGATATTTACTGTACACAGAAGTCCGGTTTGTGCACGTCTGCGAGCGAGGCCACGAGGAGCGGCCGTCGGGCTGCGTGGGAGGAGCCATTAGTCCTGGTTGCAGACGATTTGCTCGGTTTTTTTCCATGACAGCAGACGACATGTCCCGGCAGAGCCGAGGGAAACGCTGCCCTCCGAGCCAAAGCAAACAAAAGCAGCGAGTGTCTGTCTGGAATCCAGGCTGAACGCGTGCACGACACAGACACACACACGCCCCCCCCCCCCCCCGCCCCCCCGCCCCCCCGTGTGTGTTAATGCGCTGTCGAGGGAGTGATTGTGAGTCTGCAGGGAGACGGACGCAGGTGTCCGCTGAGCTGGAAGTGTTCTCAGAATCACGGCGAGCTCTGACTCGTTCACTTTACGGTGTTATTTATGACGTGGTGAATATTCAGCGTTTCATCCGTTCCTCTGCGCAGGATGATGTCTCCACGGCCCAGCCTGCTGAACTACGCTCACGATGGAGTCATATCCCCCGCCCTGCACAAGCCCCTGGACCTGAAGCAGCTGAAGCAGAGGGCTGCTGCTATTCCCCCCATCGTGAGTCACCTGTTGCACACCTGCCCGTGATGCACCCGGTTAGCTGGCCGGTTAGCTGGCCGGTTAGCCAGTTGGCTAGCTCGCTCGAGCGAAATCGCCGCTTTCTTTCTTTCTTTTTTTTTTAATTGCCTGTTGAGTTCCGGTTGAAATGCACTCCTGCTTCATTTAGCCTGCTGCTTAGCGTTAGCAGGACATTAGCTTACGATGCCCAACGGTGTCGATCTCAGATGCTGTTTCATCGTCGTTCTAATTTGCACGCTCTTCCTTTGCAGTACTATCTGTCAACGGAGATAAAATCTGGTGAAATTAAGTCCTATTTGTCTAAGATAAGCTGAACAGACGGAATATGATGGGATAGATCGCGAGTATCACAAACGTCTGCTTTCCACCAACTAAAAGATGCTAACTTGTTACCGTGGCAACCGAATGCTGCGCCTGAGGATCCTGAGGGAGCACGAGGGGCTTCTGTTTGCTGTGATCTGTTTTTTTTAAACGTTTTCATCTCATCTAGATGCCTGAAGCCTCCATGCAGGGGGTCCGTGGGGCGTAGGCGGCAAGGCGGTGCTGCCCCCCCACGCCCTGGCGCTGTACCAGCAGCAGATCACCATGGCCCACGGGGAGTCCTCCCAGGAGGTCAGGCAGCAGCCTTACAACCCCCAGGCAGAGAGGGACAGGGAGGCCCTCCACAGCAGCAGCCCCCGGGGTCGCCCCCGCAGCCCCGCCGCCAACGACAAGGACGGTAGGCCACACCTCCATCATCAGAGGTCGGGTGGAATCGATGCTTCACGAGTTGCACCCCCCCATTGGTGTCCCGTCCGTCTGCACGATCGCTGCCGTTCTGCAGCTGCAGGGGTGAAGTGGAAAGTGTTCAGCTCAGCGACACGGCGCTGAAGGAGAGAGACTTGGGCTGTGATGCTGTCGAGCGCCTTTGATCTAGTTTTACTTTGTTGGTCCTTGCTGCAGCCTTGACTTTCTGGGACACTGGTGGAGCGAGGGAACTGATAAATGATCTGGTATCGCTCTTGACCCAGAAGGCACTGGAGTTTCGATCGGTGCCCTTGCTGCGGGCTCAGACATGTTTTGTTTTTTATAGCCACAGCAGCTGTGAGCTCTTAAATGCACCGAACACGTTTTGAGGAGTTTTTAGAGAAGATAAAAAGGCTAAAAAATGCTCGTTCTGTAGTTCCCGACGCAGAAATAGGTGAACAAGCTGCTTTCTAGCCGCTGCTCTGAGCCCTCGCTGTGGTTATGCTAGCTACGTGTTGATTCTGTGAGGATGTGATGATCTGTGGTGTGTTTGTGTCCCTTCAGAGCTGAGAGGCAATGACAAGTGGTTACTGACCCTCCTGCCAGGATTAAGTAGGTTCACCCACCGCCACGCCGGTTTCCTTTTGTCGTTACACCTGCAGGGAATGGTTCAACCGAGAACGAAACGTCAGTCAGCCATCGCTCGCTGCTCGCCTCCACGCCGACGGGGAAGTCAGGAGAAGCTTCTTTGTTCACAAAACATTTCTGGAGCTTCAGCGATCCGGCGTGAAGGTTGAGACCTAAAAAAAAAAAAAAAGGCATCAAATATATATTTAATCCAAGTCTGCCAGAGACCCAGGCCGTCTCGGGCGCCGTGAGACGAGGTCAGCGAGAGCTCTGTGTGACGCAGGTGAACGCAGAGATCACGAGCTCTCATTGGTCTAATCGAGCCTGTGCACCGTGTCAGACACATTTAGCTTAGACGCCTAAAGAGGGGTGTGAACGGCATCTTTTCAAGTCTGTCTCGGATCGCCG
The DNA here is from genome assembly GCF_040956055.1 of Brachionichthys hirsutus. Classification (NCBI taxonomy): domain Eukaryota; kingdom Metazoa; phylum Chordata; class Actinopteri; order Lophiiformes; family Brachionichthyidae; genus Brachionichthys; species Brachionichthys hirsutus. Next base: position 16,060,201 of record NC_090900.1, on the reverse strand, counting down.
GCCGCCTGGAGACTTGGATCGCGCTGTAAGAGCCGAACAAGTCGGGAGAACATCGCTGCTTTACGATGAAGAAATCATTTACCGACTCGGAAGCTTCGCTTGACTTTAATCGGCACGTTGCAGATTATGGATGGATTTCAATGATTGAGTGAACACCCTTCTGTGCTGGGTGTTCTTCACGGTGGCTTGTTGTCTGGGACGGGGGGGTGGCGTGATGTGATCGGGTGGTGGCGCCTGAAGAACCGCCTCATGGATTAGTCCTGGCCTGTTGTTGCAGAAAAGTCCCGGGCGTTCTCTCCGCACGGCGAGCCCAAGAAGCAGTTGTTTGGCCCCGATGACCTGAGGACCTCCCACCTGGGTCGGCCGGTTCTGGCCCCATACCCCATGTCCCCACGGGAAATAGCCAAGATTAGCCATGACCAGCACCTCCTGCACTTCAACTGTGAGTCTCATCGGCCCCACCCTGAATTAACAACCTCCTGCTGCCGTAGATCAAACGCTTAAATCTTGATCATGTCTCCTCCTGCGTTCCAGCATTTCAGCAGGCGGGACACCCTTCAGTCCCCGGTCTGCAGCCGGACGGTGGGCGGCTAGCAGCAGTGAGGCCGCTAACGATGCCAGAGCCACCGCCACTCATTTCCTCCACCAAACCTGGAGGCTCCATCACACAGGTAGCGTTAGCTGCAGCACTGGCTGCAGACATGCTAATGTTAGCTGAAGCTCTAGTTGTAGGCGTGCTAGTGTTAGCTGCAGCTCTAGTTGTAGACGTGCTAGTGTTAGCTGCAGCTCTAGTTGTAGACGTGCTAGTGTTAGCTGCAGCTCTAGTTGTAGACGTGCTAACGTTAGCTGCAGCACTGGCTGCAGACATGCTGGTGTTAGCTGAAGCTCTAGTTGTAGGCGTGCTAGTGTTAGCTGCAGCTCTAGTTGTAGACGTGCTAGTGTTAGCTGCAGCTCTAGTTGTAGACGTGCTAATGTTAGCTGCAGCTCTATTTGTAGACGTGCTAGTGTTAGCTGCAGCTCTAGTTGTAGACGTGCTAACGTTAGCTGCAGCTCTAGTTGTAGACGTGTTAGCTGCAGCTCTAGTTGTAGACGTTCTAGTGTTAGCTGCAGCTCTAGACGTGCTAATGTTAGCTGCAGCTCTAGTTGTAGACGTGCTAGTGTTAGCTGCAGCTCTAGTTGTAGACGTGCTAGTGTTAGCTGCAGCTCTAGTTGTAGACGTGCTAGTGTTAGCTGCAGCTCTAGTTGTAGACGTGCTAGTGTTAGCTGCAGCTCTAGTTGTAGACGTGCTAATGTTAGCTGCAGCTCTAGTTGTAGACGTGCTAGTGTTAGCTGCAGCTCTAGTTGTAGACGTGCTAGTGTTAGCTGCAGCTCTAGTTTGTAGACGTGCTAGTGTTAGCTGAAGCTCTAGTTGTAGACGTGCTAGTGTTAGCTGCAGCTCTAGTTGTAGATGTGCTAGTGTTAGCTGCAGCACTTTTTACTGATATTGTAAATGGGTCTCGTATGTTTCTTTTTCCAGGGCACCCCGGTGCAGTTACACGGCCCAGCTCACGGGCTGGACCACGGGAAGATGCCCCCCACACAGATGGGTTTGTCTTGGATGGATCAGAGGAAGATGGGTGAGTAAACCTTGTCTCTTGTCCACTTCTACCTCACTCGTCCCTCGTTGCTGTCCTTCTGTTGATACCTGCTCTCTCTGGGACGAATCACCAGGTCCTTTCCCCATGGTGAAGCAGGAACAGTTGTCCCCTCATAGTCTGTCCTCTCAAGCCGACAGCCTGTCCACCCACGGGATGCCTCATGACGCTGCTGCTGGACGCGGTGGGTGGACGATTTTTCTTCTGCTTCAGCCCGTGTACAGTTGACAGGAATGTTTGCTTTGCTTCTTTGTCGTGGTTTATTTGAAACGCCCCGTTTTTAACCATGGAGCCGCCGCTCGCCCTCCAGCAGCAAAGTCAAACCTCGAGTTTCCCCCAAATGTCCCGTCACATTAAAAAGATCGATGTCCTCGACTTGAACGGAAAGGAGCAGACTGGAGTGAGTTCAGGACCAGTCTCTGGACGTCGGCCTCTTTTGAGTTAGAAGCTCGTCTAATCCGACGGAGCGTGAGAGGATGTGGAGAGGTGGTCGGCCACCTGCAGACACTTTTCATCCCCCCCCCCCCCCCCCCCCAGCTGGACAAGCGCTTGTGTTTGCTGCGGAGCTTGAACCGTGCTTCTTTGTCTTTGCGGCCCCCCTTCCAGCTGTTCAGGGCGGGAGCATCACTAAGGGCATCCCAGGGACCAGAATGCATCCAGATTCGTCCATCTCCTGTCGGGGGGGCTCCATCACTCAGGTGAGCTGGAATCATCGGTTTATGACGTAATCAGATGCCATTGACGGGGAATGACTTTATTCTTATTCCATAAGGATTAACTTGGTTCCATGTAGTAGTTCTGTCCTGGCCCCGCCCTCCCAGCGTTGGGGGGGGGGAGGGGTGTCCGGATTTTTAACGGCCGCCGTCGTTCACTTTGGTTTGTTTGCTGATGAAGGCTGCGGGATTTCCCTGCTGCTGTGACACAACCACGGCCCTCGAGTGGCCTTGTTGCCATAGCGACAGGGACGAGCTGTACCGTGCCTGTTCCCCGTTTGGTTTATCTACTTACTTTGGCCAGGCCATCGATACTCCCGCTGTAATGTTCCATCCAAGCGGCGAACAGGAGAAGACCAGTTACCATGGCGATAGATCAGGAAGGGAAAGTGCTAAAGGGTCGTCAGGACAGTTTCCTTTGTTTGTTTACAGGTGTGTGTGATTTCCAGGTGCGAGCGTAGATATCAGCAGTAGAAGGTCCGACAGGAAAGCCCTGAGCAGGACTTCCATTGGTTGCCTATCAACCAATCAGGCTTCGGCTGCGTGAAAATCCTTCGCCGGTTCTGAAAATGTTCGCTTTGACACCGGGATGATGAAAGGCAGGTCCGTTCTCCCGTCTCTTCTCTAAAGGGGACGCCGGCCGACGTTCTGTACAAAGGAACCATCACGCACCTGTTCACGGAGGACGGCGCCGGCCGGGCCGAGCGGGACGAGGTCCTGCCCAAACCTCAGGTGCTCTACGAGGGCCTCAGCGGGCACATCCTCACTTTGGAGCGTGAGTCCACTTCAGACCAGCAGGTCTCACGGGGCCCGTCTCCGACTCTAACCGGAAC
>NC_090900.1:16012445-16056921 GCF_040956055.1 Brachionichthys hirsutus | reverse complement strand
GTCGATCCGCCTGAGAGAATGTGATGCTGAAGCCACACCCAGCTGCCCCGCCCCCGCCCCGCCCCCACCCGATGCCGGACTCCTTTTTCAAGCTTAAGGAAACTCATTTTAACGTCTTTTCATGTTTAATTTCAGTCCGATCAGAAAGCGTGTTTCTGTGTGACGGCGGCGGCGGCCATTCTGTGCATCTTTTATTATAACGTGTATAATAGCCAGGATTGTACATAACGCTGAAGAGATGTAAATATTTATGTGGCTTGCTTCGGGGTTCCTCAAGAGGAACAAACGTTCTACGTTCTACCAGCGAGCTCCGTGGAACGCGGCGTAAGAATGAGAACGAGCTGCCTTCATGTTTCAATAAAAAGCTTTCTGCCATTCACGCGGCTCGGCTGTTTCTGCCTGTAATGACCTGAAGCGCCGCCAGGGGGCAGCGCGAGCACGTGACCCTATTCAAGTCGAGCGACTTCAGGTGAGACGTAGTCTACAGGTCTGAGGAGGAGGGGCCTCCCGGTCTGGCGTGGCTCCGCCCCTCCTGAGGGCCACAGGTGAGAGGAACCGGCGTCCCGCCCCTCCTGAGGGTCACAGGTGAGGAACAGGTGTCCGTCGTCCTGCCCCTCCTGAGGGTCACAGGTGAGGAACAGGTGTCCGGCGTCCCGCCCCTCCTGAGGGTCACAGGTGAGGAACAGGCGTCCGTCGTCCCGCCCCTCCTGAGGGTCACAGGTGAGAGGAACCGGCGTCCCGCCCCTCCTGAGGGTCACAGGTGAGGAACAGGCGTCCGTCGTCCCGTCCCTCCTGAGGGTCACAGGTGAGGAACAGGTGTCCGTCCTCCCGGTGGGACTAAACGCTGAACGTCAGATTGAAACGTTCGTCTGTTTCTGAACTCTTTATTCAGGTCAGATATACGAACGTCTTTAAATTATTTCCTCTGAACGACGACCGACGTACAAAAATAGAATCCATCCTGTCTCTTTTTAGAACAGGCGGTTCTGACTTTCCTCTCGTCCCGAATCGACTTCCTGATCCCTCATTAAATCCAGAACTCGTCCCGCTCCTCCTCTTCCTCTTCTTCCTCACCCGCAGGTAAATCAAACCTCCAAAATAACAAAACCCGACTGAAAGTCGTGAATAATAAAAGTGATTCTTAAGATTTGAGGTAAAGATTCGATCACTTTAAACTCAAAGTTCACGCTTTTGGGTCTGAAACGCAGAAATACGACGGTTTACGAAATATTTACAGCCTTTCGGTCGAAATGTTACATTAAATTTACAACCAGTGCCAAATATTGATTCTGATCAATCAATAACATTTATCTGATCACCCCCCCCCCCCCCCCCCCCCCAGGCGGACTAAACGTTAGCTGCATTATTAACGTTAGCTATCTACGACAGTGACATTATGTTTAGGCCACGCCTCCCTTTTCCCGGTTTCCAACAGGTGTGTTAATTAACTGAGAAACATTTCTGTCAACCTTTGGTCCAATCCCCCCCCAGAACTAGGGGGGGCACATAAGACAAATGCAATGAAGCTTCATTTTGACTGGGACGAAGCTCGGCGACAACAACACACAGAATGACTGTTGCCGTCGGTGACGTCAGCTCATGAATGAAATTAGACCGTGAAGGTGCAGCTTTAACCCCCCCCCCCCCCCTTTAATTTACAGTCTCCATCAGCAGGAAGTCCGAAGGTCACCGGAGGATTCCTCCGCGGCGCGTAAAGACGAACCGAGCAGGTTCACTTCCAAAGTTCCTGGTCTCCGGGTTGCCCCCCTCCCGGGGCGGCCCGGCCCGGTCGGAACCCTTACAGGTCCTCTGTGTAGATGATGCAGGGACTCGAATCCTCTCTCGACTCCAGCTGCACCGTGGACACGAACCAGCGGCGGGAGGCGGTGCCGTTGTAGGTGAGCGTGGTCCGGTAAGTGTTCTTGGCGTGTTTCGGGTAAATGATGGTCGTGCTCCGGTAGCTGACGGGCTTCTGCCGCGGCTCCAGGTACACCTGCGACTTGTAGCTCCTCCAGGTGCAGTTCCGCACAGCAACCACCGTCTCGCTGAAGGAGGCGGCGGTCGGAACGGGGGCGCAGTACACCTGGTCCCGGTAGTGCTTGTCGGAGTCGTACCGGACCTCGGTGTTGCACCTGGACAGGGACAGGACAGGGACAGACGTTCAGAGACTAAACCCGGACACAAGGTGGCAGCGTCGGCGAGGGAGTGGGAAATGGAGGGACTACCGGGGGGGGGTTCCCTTACTTGATCTCCTGCTCCGGGTTGGGGTTGACCTCGATGCTTTCTCCGAAGAACACGGGGTGCATGCGGGTCTTTGGGTCGGAACCGGTGGCGTTTATCAGCAGGTACGGCACCTGTGGAGAAAAACATCCGTGAGGTCCAACGAAAAAGCAACATGAAACAAATAAACGGCAAATCTGGATTCTTTTAGCTCGTACAGGTGAAACGTTCCGATTAGACTCCTCCCTCCAGGTGTGTTTTTAGGAGGTGGGGCCTCCCCAGGGTCACCTGACCTGTCCCACAGTAGAAAGGATCCGTTAGATCCCAGTGAGGATGCATGAATTCTTTCTTTTTTACTTTCCTGACTTTCAGAATATTTCTCAATCCACGCAAAGAACGCCCCCCCCCCCCCCCGGATGAACGGCGCTGCCCAGGAAAACAGTCTGCAGCTGGCCCATCCACACAAAGTACAATGCACAATGCACCCAAACACGCCTTTTCCAAGCGCTGGCTGCGTCCCCGTTAAAGTGAGAGCGTCACGTCGACGTCACGAACGTCCCGTCCAATCCGCCGACACGCCGCCGCTAATCCTCGCCCGAGTGAGAGATTGATTCGTCTGCGGTTTCGAAAACGGGCCGTCGCCGTTTTCGTTTAATTTAGAAGCATCAGAACCCACAAGCAGGCGAATCCGACCGATCCTAAAACTGACGCTTGACTCTTCACCGCCCTCTTGTGGACGTTTGACTCTTCACCGCCCTCTTGTGGACGCTTGACCCTTCACCGCCATCTCGTGGACGTTTGACTCTTCACCGCCTTCTTGTGGACGTTTAACCCTTCACCGCCCTCTTGTGGACTCTCGTGGCCATTTGACTCTTCACCGCCCTCTCGTGGCCATTTGACTCTTCACCGCCCTCTTGTGGACGCGTGACTCTTCACCGCCCTCTCGTGGGCGCGTGACTCTTCACCGCCCTCTCGTGGACGCGTGAATATTTTTCCTGTCAGCGTTCTACTAGTTTGGAATTTTAAACTTTCTGTCATCGCATTGGGAGACCGTGGAATTCTGGAAAGGAGCCCAGTTTGGGAACCCAAACGGGCCTGATCAACTCACTGACCCGGCTGGTACAGAACAAATGCGCGTTATTGATCTTATTCATCTTCAGCAACATCAGAGATTCCCAGTGGAGGAATTCTGGGCAGAGAAAGCTTCCAGATGTGGAACCGGACCGGAGAGAAATCTGTTCCGGCTCGGGACTCGAACGTTTTCAGATTTACAGCGTAATCGAACTTCTTCCACAGTACGAGTCTTACCAGTTTCCCCTCCCTGCTTTCCTTTCTGTCGTGTCCGTGGGGGCTTCCCACGGGCGTCGCGCAGCTCCCGGAGCGCGACTCGCTCGGACCCGGGGACAGGGAGCAGAAGGGCGGACTGGGACTGGGGGGCAACCCCGAGTCCGGACTGTCGAGCAGTCCCTCCCGGTTCTTTCCTTTCAGGCTGTCGTCCATCGCTTGTAAATGGAGGTGCCCCACCATTGCTGGGACGGCCAGTCAAAAATCGCGGACGCGCGGTCTCCTCTTTGCGCTCCAGAACCAGAGCCGAGTTTCTGTCCGAACGTTACCTGCGCGTCTTTAGTCGTCCACGCTAAATCCTGAAGAATATTCCACGCAGGCGGGTAAGAAGCTCAACGACGTCCAGCGGAACTCAAACTGAGCGACGAAGTTCAGAACCGAAGTCCGTGTGGAGTTAAAAATCAAACAAACGGGGAGAAAGTCGCGCAAAAGCGAATCCGCGCGTCTGGCACCGATCTGGAGGAGAGCTCCTCTGCTGCGCTCCGTGTGCGCGCGCGCGCGCGCGTGTGCGTGTGCGTGTGTGACTCTGTCTAATGATCCTGCCAGGCTGGGTTTTTTTGGACCTGGAACCAGTCCAGCGTTCAGGATCTGGATCCCTTCCATGGAGAACCAGCAGCGCGCGCGCGTCTCCGCTGCGTTTAATCAGCAACAAAACCGACGCGCATCAGCGAGACAACGTCACGTCCGGTTGAAGGGCAGCTTTGATCAGTGGCTTTATTTCCTCATTTTTGTTCTATACAAATTAATAATTAGCATCATTTATTTATTAATAATTAGCCGCTAACTTTATTTGAGTAATTTCTTATCATGAATCTCTCGTTTGATAAATCACTGATAACCGCGTGGGTTTTCTCCGGGTCCCTCCAAAAACATGATTTCTAGATGAATTGGTCGTTCCAAATGGTCTGGAGTGTGTGCGTGAAGGGTTGTCTGTTTGTGTGTGACCCCGTGATGTGCTGGCGACACATTCGGGGTGTACCTCGCCCATAGCTAGCTGGGATATAGACTACAGCGACTCCCGTGACCCGCACAGCGGAAGTAAATGGATGGATAACCTGACCAAACGCCGGACGCCGTTCCTGACGCTACCCTCTGCTTTTATCCGGACTTGGGAATGGCTCAAGGGAGAAACTGGGAATGCTACGTTAGCTCCTGCTAGCCGCACTACCTGGTTGCATTATGGATAATCCAATATTGCCGATTCGGCGTGCCGCCAGTTTTACGTGTGTGGAAAAGCAAAAAGCGTTTTCTGTCTTTCCGACTCGTTGCCTGTTAGGCTGAACGTCGTACCGGGAAACGGTGCAGATGGAGGGACCCACAGCTGTGAGGGAAACCCTGAAGCTTTTATTCAGCTTCCGGTTTGTTGACTTGGAATGAACGGGCTTCCTCTCTTCTTGTTAAACTAGAGAACTAACTTCTACTAACTTTGTGTGGGGGCGGGGCTAAGATGAGGAAATCTGAAGCGATTATCAGAGGAGGAAAGCTTCGGTTAATTTAAGAAGGCATCAATCAGCCGCCGGTATTTAGTCATTAGTCGGGATAATTGAAGGATCTGGCGAGGGCGCGGCCTCCTGTGTGCTGGGGACCGTCCCGCCTGGTGTATTTCGGGACTGGGTGGAGACGGGTGGTGTCGCACACAGAGAGAGAGCTGACTGGGAAGGAAGCAAATCCCGGTCGACGGCTCCCTCCTCGGACCGTTTGGGCTTTTCCCAACAGCGGCGCTGCCAAAAGGGAAATGGGAGCAGGACCGGGCCGCGGAGCCGAGCGCGTCTCAAGCGGCTGATTGTTCCTGTGACGGTCCAGCAGCTCGCCGTGGTGATTAGCACGGTGGGGAAACCATGCGTGATGTTGCTACTCATAAAAACCGCCATCGCTCTTTGTTGTCTGGAAGATATCGTTAATGGCGATCCCGTAAAGCCGGAGCAGCTGCGATCTTCCCGTTCCTCTCCTCTGAAGCGGCGCCGAGAGTTTTACCGCCGTCCTGAGTCAGGTGTGTTTTTGTGTCGTCGCGTTCGTCCATCATGTTGATCCTCCTGCAATCGAGGGATTCGTCTGGAGATCTGGAACAGAGTGGCCAGGAGATGTTGGAACGCCCTCGTTGTGCACGTGCACGTGCACAACAGTCCTAAACGTAAACAAGCCGCAGAGGGGAGGCGGCGTGGACGTCGCCGTGGTTTCCACACAGCGCCTTGAATCTCACAGATAGGTGACCAGTCTCCAGTTTGGGCGTGGTCACATGACCAGCACGCCACCGCCCTGGCTCCATGATGATTCTAAATATGCCATCCGGCCCTCAGAGTCCAGCCAACTCCTCTGGAACCCGGCTGCATCTGGTTCCAATGAGGGGGACGCTGCCCCGCCCCCTCCTCCGCCCCCGGCCAATCACAACACCTGGTGTTAGAAGCTCTGCAGCCGCCGATAAAACGTCTCGCTTGTTGTCGTGACGCCTGGATAAAAGTAATGTAGTTTGTAAACAGTTGGCAGGGGATGACTCCGCCCACTTCAAGTGAATCGGCTAGCATTAGCTAAGGAGCTAGCTTCACCTGCGTTCACCTGTGCCTCCGAGCAGCAGGAGTAAAGCTGGACTTCTTGGATTCTTCCGTAGATAAAGATCACAAACGAATCCTGTTTCTATATTTATTATTATTTTTAATGAAAGCCAACCTTTGTTTATTTCTACTTTAATTTAACTCACAAGCTGCATGTCAACAAACACCTGTGTCCCGCCGATGAGTCGCCGACCTCCTGCCCCTCGCCTCCCTGAGGCCCCACAGCTGTTAGCGTCGCGTGCTAGCAGCTCATGCTGTAATCAGTGATTCACCTGAACGCAGCTTCCTCTGAGCTTTGTGTGAACAGCCGGCAGGTAAACACCGGGGCGGGTCGTGTTTAATGTGTGACCGACTGTTGACGTTACCTGAAAGCGGATCCATATTCTCCTCGGAGACCGTTTAAAGACGCGCTACGGCGTTTGAGGCGGACTTTGTGTGCAGGCAGCCAATAATCAGGCTGCTTCAGGTAGCTGGAGCTCATGAGTCACAGATCTGTCAGGAAATACCAGGGAGAGGGGGAGTCGACAGAAAAAAGACCTGGACAAAGGCACGAGCTGTGCTCCGTGTCAGGAAGGCCAACCTCCGAGTATTTATTACCTCCGGGAGGGGGGCAAACGGGGTCACCGAGGAAGACGAGGAAGGTCACTGCAGGGGTAGAGAGGAAGGTCGCTGCAGAGGTCAGGGCTGTTTGTGTTTCCTGTTACATTCCCCTCCGCTGCTGGAGCGGAGCGGCCCTGCCCTTCTGCCCCGCCTCTTTGTCCAGGTCCAGCTGTTACCTGTGCAGGTAGCTCGAGTAGCTCAAAGCGATCTGAGGTCGATGTGGAAGCTGTGGACGCATTGAAGGAAGCACGATTCTCCTTCATCCAGGAGCAGCTGGACATCTCGGCACCTCCTCCTGTCCTCTAGAGGAGGTGCTGAGGAGGTGAAACGTCTTCAGACCCGAAATAGAAGTCCAGTTGCTTCTGGGTCACCCTTCAAGGATCACAGGACCATCCGTGTGAGGAGGAGGAAATGGATCAGTGTCATGTTTATGTTCACACAAACTCCTCCCACCAAGCTACTACTGGACTTTCGGCTCCGCCCTCCCCAACCAAGACAGGAAGCGTTTGGATTTTATCTAGGCCTCTGCGCCAGCGTCTCTCGTCAATACCTGTTGGGTTAAGCCTCCGTCCAGGAGACCCTTTCATCTCCAACTGCACCAAACTGCTGTCTCTGAGCACCTGAGAGTGCCGCAGGGCTTTGTACCGGGATGCTTGTGTTTCCCAGGGTGCTTTGTGTTTGCCTTCTTGCCTGCGGGGATATAATGACAAGGGTGGACCACCCATGTCTGCTGGCCCGAATGTTATTTCGGGAATTCCCCAGATTCTGTGTGTGTGTGTGTGTGTGTGTGTGTGTGTGTGTGTGTGTGTGTGTGTAAACTCTAGTTTCGCTTGCCTGGTCGTCCTTAAGCCGTGAGGAACTTTATTTTGAAAGGTTGACATAAAGACTTAAAGGGATTCTGCTGTGATAATAATAATTATTAATTATAAAATCCTCGATACCTTAAGAAGATTAAAAAGCCTTTATCTTTCTCGATGTCGTCCGTTGGACGTCGGAGGCTGCGTCGGGCTTTTGTGCTGTTTTTTGTTGCTCATTTACAGAAGTGCGTTTCTGTTTTGTGCTGTTTGTGAGTTTGATGCATTCAAGTGCAGCAGAAAAACCAGAACTCATTTATTAAAGGTAAGATTCTATTCTTTATATTTTACTAGTGCTCAATAACTTGTTAAGGACTTGAAACTCCAAGTCCAGGACACGGAAATCAATGAACGAGCAGGAAACACATTCCCATATTGATTTTTGGAGTCACAATGATCCATATTTGGATCAGAGGGCGGAGCTACTTGCATCGATAGTCGCCCGTGGGCCTGCTGCTCCTCTTCCTCGTCCTGGATCGGCTGCTTCCCAGGGGAACAACCTGCAGTCGACTCTGAACATGTGTTTCCAACTTGTCGAGCATCCTCGCCGAGACGATTCCTGGAAGTCGGTTTTAAAGGAAATGTGTTCTAAATTTAGAGAAACTCTAAATGGACCTCACAGAGGAGAAGCCGGAGCAATCAGCGGAGAGGATTTAATCACTTCCTGACTTAAGAATTACAATCATTCTAATTCCTGGAGGCCCGAGGTGGAGGATAATAATCCCAGATTAAACTCCACCCAGATCCTCCTGCTGACCTTTGGGAGGAAGCAGCTGTGAAGTGAGCGGCGATGGGCGCCGGTGGCAGACGGGTGAGTCAGGGTCCACGCCCGCTGACAGAGGTTGTTGGTTTCCGTCTCCGGGCTGTTGCTCCACACAGCTGTGGGTAAACAGGCCGTGTTTCGATCCCGTGTCTCGACTCGCACACGGAGTGGGCGTGTCTGCAGCGACACAAACACGCTTGCTGCAGCTTGTTGGACGAGCTGAACCGCGTTCGGGTTCGGATTTATCGGAGGTGATTTGAGTCGATGCTCAAGAGGCACCGTTGAACCCACACAGGTGAACCCACACAGGTGAACCCACACAGGTGAACCCACACAGGTGAACCCTGGCTTTATGGGACGCATCGTTGAACCCACACAGGTGAACCCACACAGGTGAACCCCGGCTTCACCTGGGTCACAGCCCGGTCCCGACCGCGGCGGGCTTGGGTCCGACTCGCGGGTCGGAACACAACACAGCTGTTATCTCTGCCGGGGAGACGAGACGAGGTGGAGCCGGGACAGAGACGCATGAGTCACCAGCGTATTCGTCTCTCCCTTCCGTGCACACAAACCGTCTGCTGCAGCGAGTTGGACCGGCCGGGCTTGTTCTGGAAACATTATTAGACCCGACTCGAACTCGATCCTCTCGAGTCCCGTCTAGACAAACCGCTGCAACTTGGTTTCCTAGAATTCACCCCGCAGGAGATGCCCCGGCGGTCCGGAGCGTCAGCCCGGTTCTGTTCAGCTGTGAGGGGCGGGGCGGAGGTCGCGTCCTGACCACCATTCCGGCGGTCCACGCTGACCCCGGCTGACCTTTAACAGGCAGCCAGAACACTCAGCTGCTGCCTCCCATTAACCCCCGAGCATCCAAACGGGGATTCGTGCACGTGTGAGCGATAAAGAGCCTTTAACGTCGTGGCGAGTGCAACGCCGCCGTTAAACCGAGACCCCTATTTGAGTTGGAGTCGGGGGATTTGGAACGCCGCCGTGCTCCGAGAGCCAACCGCTCCATTATCCCCGATCCATTTTCACAGGCCGCTTTCATCCCTCACGAAGCCGGAATACCGCAAAGAAAATAGGACGGGGCGGAGTTCAAACGAATCAGAAAGGACTTTTTAGACGCCACTCTGAGCGCAGAGCCCCTGAAAGGTCGCCGTTCTGGACTTTCATGCAGCGTCGGGCACCAGATGCTCATTTTTCCACTTTGATGAGTGAAACGTGGATCGATTTGTCATCGCCGTGGGAACCTGGGCGTCTTGATGAAAGCGCCGTGTTGCTGGGGAGATATCGGATTTCATGTGGAGCAAATTCAGGGGCGGCCATCTTTACAGTATGTTTATGTCTGATTGGCTCGGATCAATAGGCTCAATCAGCTGACTTAATACAGCAAACACAAACTGGGCGGGGCAACTGGCCTGTAATGATGATGTCACCGATGAAAATGAGCAGCCACCACAGGCCTCTTCACTCGGCAGCACCTCCAGGCGTCCTGCCGTTCCCACTCGGGACGTTCGGAGAACTTCCTTTGCAGCCTCGCTGTAATTTGAAGGGCTCGTGAACATTTTGCGGCCGCCGGCGAGGGACGTGGTGGAACTTATCTCCAGAGGTGGTCTCGCCTCAATCCCAGAGCTGGAGCGCCGCGAGGTCTAAAACACGTTTGCATGTTAGCATCCAAACACCGCCGTCACAAATACCAACTGGCAGCCGCGTCGCTTCAATGGAGATGAGGACATCCACGTGGCTCTCTCGTTAGCTTAGCTTAGCATGTAGCATGGTAACAGGGAAATAGCAGGCCTGGATTTTCCCAGTTGTAACTTCTCTTAGGCTATTAATTAGTTTATTAATTAGTGCAGTTTAATGTACACATCCGAACACGGAGCCCGTGCTGATTGGCTGATTCATTCTGGAGCACGGCCACCAACAGGAACTCTGATCATTGGTTCCTCAGATAGAACCGGCACGCTGAGGAACCTTCACAGGAACCGGATACTAGAACTTGCTGTGGTTAGCTTCCTGGTTCTGTCCCAGCTCATTTAAAGACTTGAGCTTCTCTGCTGGGACCGAACTTCGGTGGCGCAGCGACACTTCAGCGAAGCGGCCGCCAGATTTTTAAACCACTTAAACGATAAGCGACGGCTGGGACGATTTTCAGCCATCTTTTATTTTGGAACCAACATTGGAGACCTGCAGGAGCATTCAGCGCCAATGTTTATTCTGGGGCTTGGGTCGGAGGTTATTGTTCTGGAGTCATTCTTGGCGGGGATCTAAGCTACGCTAACAGTCTGCTGGCTCCAGCTTCACCTTTAATGCACGAATGAAGGAGCGTTATCTCTCCTTCGCTTTTTGCCTTGGCCCGTTTCCTTTTCTGACGGCGCTGCCGAGGCTGGCAGGGTCACGTTTCCTCCGAGATGATATCACGTCTGCACGACACAGATGTTGAGCTGAACGGCAAAAAATAAAACCATTTAAAAGGTGAGTTGGAGGCAAAGGAAAAGAAGCCATCAGCGAGTCGAAATGCAGAATTTGACTTCGGGTGACTCACAGTTGGTCGATCGGATGGAGACGTTGGTTGGAAGCGGTGAGTCAAGGGATTCTGGAGGACACGTTCGTCCTCTGACTGTCTCCATAAACGTGACGAAGCTTTACCTGCGATGCATATTTAAGGTCACTAAATGCGCCTCCTCGGGGTACAGGTGACCCAGGTGATAACGTGCGTGGAGTGATTTATCACAACTGAATTGACAATGTTACGGAGACATGTTGGGTTTTCCCCACCGTTAACTTGTGTGTGTTGTTGCACAGATAGAGCGCTCTGTGATCTGTGATGTCATGTATGCTTTCAGATGTGTCCATACATGCTGTTAGCTTAGCCTATTTTAGCATAAGAATTGGACCTACAGGGACAGGGTTGGGCTCAGTCTGTCCTAGCAGCGTCTTCCTGGTTGTCAAAAACAACACTAGTGATTTTTAGCTTCAGAGATACTGCTAGGCTGATTTTTGTAGCATTCAAGCATAGCCAGGCTAGCAGTTGCGTTGTCGTTTTGCAGAACTAAGCTATCCGGCTCTGAGTTGTAACTTTATGTTTGACACAAAACGCAACTAGTCCTGCTCGGATCTTTCTGCGTGTCATTTCTTTTGCTATGAAATCTCTAAACGGTTGGATTGTTGCACAAATTAGCTCTTAAACATGCCGAGGCACGCAGGGCTGACACGCCCCTCTCAGCCTCAGGTGTGAGTCACCCAACGAACGTGACACCTGCACCGTCCAGGCCGCCGCATGTCACCGAGCCGCACCCTGCTTGCACAGACAGACCGTTTAAAGCCACATTTAAATCCCGCCCACCGGGCCCCGGGGCCCCACAGCGACCGCCGCGGCTAACGAGCGACTCCGCTGTTTCATTTATCGATCTCCCCAGTCGTGAGTCGAGCTAAATGAGCGCAGCGTTTTAAGCATTTGCCCCACATGTGCAGAAGTCTATCGATAGCATGTGGTTGTGTTTAATGTCGACATATAAAACAAGCAGGAAACATTAAAACCACGTGAGGCCCACTGAGCCGCTCTGCAAGGGAGCCGCTTCTCAATCCAGCATGTGTTCGCCACGGCCAATTCAGCGACGCACAAATATACCTGTCCGGGCAATTAGACACGCCTGTCCTTCACAGTGGAGTAATAAATCCAGAGCGGGTGCCGCAGCGATTTAATGCTCCTCTGTCAGCCTTATTGGAATAAACACAAGTTCACATTCGCATTTAAAACCACCACACAGGCTGAGAAAGTTCAGACAACAGCTGCGAGGGAGGCTTTAAATCCAGTTGCTATGATGGACCGGACTATTTAAAATGTGCCGATACAATGAGCCCAGCGAGGACGGGGACACAAACGCCGTCCGACCCGCCGTCCGACCCGCCATCCGACCCGCCTCTGGCCGTGGATATCATTTATTTGTGACACCCAATAGTGCAGAGAGCTCCTAGCGAGATTCCCTCTGTGGTAAACAGTCGTAAAAAGCCCGGCATGCAGTTGCACAAACACAAATAGACGACTATTCATAGCTCTAATGAGAGCTGCCAGAGACGCCGTCGCCACCGTGGAGTTATGGCACGGCCTCGGGTGGAAACCGCTGCCCGGAGGTGTGAAGGAATTTCCGTACAACTTGTGTTTTCTTTTGTCATTTGTTCTCCTGCAGCAGGAGTTCCAGCGGCTCCTCCTGTTCTGCCCGTTTCTTCCCGGCGGAGCGGTTTTCCAGCTGCATGCCCTCCGGTAACCCGAGCGATGCTGCGGGCTGGATTATCAAAGTGTCCAGTCGCTCCTTAATGGTCGTAAAGCTATTTTCTAAGTGAGACATTAACTCACCATTACCCCCCCACCCCCCCCACCCACCCCACCCCACCCCAAACCACACTGAGGGGCGTGTAATTCAGAATCACTGATTGATTGGTCTGTTTATTTTTTCATTTGGCCTGACAGGAATCTCAGACTTCGACTTTCAAATTCCTTGCAGATGGTCGGCTTTCCTTTGAAGGCCCCCCCCCCCGTAATTAACCTTTGGGGAGAATAACAACCGGTCCGGGGGCGCTGTGGCCCGGCCCGGCTGCTGTGAAGTGGTTTCTGTGTTTGCTCCATCGTGCTCTGGATGAGGTGTTCCAGTTTGCCTGGGGGGCGCGACACCCCCCAGGAGACCGCCGCCACCGTGGAAACATCGGCAGCGTTAACGCTCAGAGGTGCTGCACCCGGCTGTCGCCTCACATGAACCAGCAAACCAATCCGACGGATCGTCGGATGAATTCCTGACAGTCGGACATTTTGCTGACGAGTCAATTCCTCAGACTTTGTGCTTCCTTTTTTAACTGCAGCGGAACAAAACGGTAAACGGGGGGTTAAAAATACACCCAAGAAGTAAAATCTACAAACCATACTACCCACGTCAGGATGGCAGACGGTCACGGTAGCCTGCCCTCGTCCGGCGTAGACCCAGGGAGAGTGAAACCATTTTGGGGTTAAAGTATGAAGCATAGTAGAAAAATAACAATCAATAGATAAAGGAGATTTTTGTTCGCCCACTTGTGCCTGCGTTTCACCCGCAGTGGGCTTTTTAACGGGCCGAGGGAACAATGTCGGCCCTGTGAAGGCTTCCCGTGCCTTTTCTGTTCAGCGCGTGGCATTTGAGCGATTCCTCGGAACGCCTTCCAACAGACATGCGAGTCGATCCGTGTCGAGATTTGGGCCAACCAGCCTCAGCGCACACAGGTACAGGCTTGAATCAAAAGTCACCTGCGGATTGGGGGGGGGGGGGGGGGTGTTAAAGCATGCATTGTGTGTGTGCGGTGGTCCCGGAGCGTCGGCGTGGGGGCGGGGCTGTGGACAGATGGGCGCTCCGTTGTGTATAGCTGACATTCCGGCTCAATGGGCCGTTTCAACACTCCGACACTCCGACACTCCGACACTCTATCCGCACGGGACGCCGGGCAGAGCGGCAGAACCCTCAACTCGACCTTCAATCTCCGGCGGGGAAAACGGGCTTTTTGTTCCCCGGTACACGCCAACTGGTTTATCTACTGACCCGAACTGGTAAAGTTCCAGGAAAGCAACTGGTTATGACTCAGCGGAGGACAAAGCGTTGGATCGAGAGCAGCTAAAAGACGAAGTCCACGAAAGACGAGAAATATGTCAATTCAAGCAGCGTCAATCAATGAACAGAACCAGCAGCTTAATTACAAAGAGAACGAGCTCAGAGGACCGAGGCATCGTTCCAATAGCGTATAATCAATAGTTTATTGATTGAGAAATCAATTCATTTTTATTTCTGTAACACCAGATCATAACAGAAAGTTCTCTCAAGACACTTTACAGGTGTAGCCGGGACAGACAGAACCCAACTTGTCCCACAAGCACAAGACGGAGACGAGGAAAGACTTCCTTTTAACAGGCACAAACCTTGAGCAGAACCCAAGCCTGCTCCCAGAAGCCACGCCCACTGGCACCTTGCTGCCGGTGGAGGTGACACGTGATTGATTGCACCCGGTTAGCCCCCCCCCCCCCCCCGATGTGAGCTTACACCTTTGAATTCCTGGAGGTAACCGAACGCGGCAGCCAGCGGGGTTGTGGAGGCCCCGCCCCCCACCGCCGCCGGCAGCCCGTTGATTAGCCCTCGTGTTAGTTTGGTGAAGGGTTCCAATCAACCCTGAACGTACGCTGGTCTGGACTCCACCCTGTGCAACTGGATCTGGATCTGGATCAGTGCAGGGGGGGCGGTATGTCTCTCCGTCTCTGTCATTGTCTCCCTCTCTTTCTCAGCCCAACCGGTCCAGACAGATGTTTGTCCACCACGGCATCACCAGGACAACCGGCTGCATTGAGGCGGCGCCATCCTCTAATGGAAACCGACCTGAAGTGGAGCAGAACCGGTACCACATAAGGGACGGCAGCTAAACGGGACGAATCAGGCCCGGTATCAGACTGGCTGACAGCACAGTAGGTGTGTCCGAACCGGGTTCAGATTCGAACTCGCGTCCATCGCCACCGTTACTTCTCGCTCCGGTGTGTAAAACGGGAATCTGCTGGTCTCCGGTGAAACGGAAACCTCAGGATGGGAGCGGGAGAGTGGCTGGGGTTACCGGGTTACCGGGCTACCGGGTCTACGGCGGGTCACGCCCAACAACCTGGCCGCTTTGAGGTTCTCCCCCCATCCGATGTCCTCCAACAAGTTCTGGAGCTATGCTGTCATGGCGACGGCTCAATCACGGCGTACCGTCGCACCCCCCGTCTTGTGACTGTAGGGAAAGGCATGGTGGGGGGGGGCTGGATCCATGCCTGGAGGGTGACTCCTGGTGCCAGTGTTGGGTTTCAAACTCGACCGACAAAGTGAGCAGAGCAGAGGCCATGTCCCGGCGCCGTCGGAGCATGAACAGCACCGCATGCTGGGCCGGTCTGTGTTCGCCCGAGCCCGAGACCACAGCCACTACTGACGGGCTGCAAACCCAAACACTGAGGGAATGGTTCGGGTTCGGAGCACACGGCCCAGATTTTATTTATTTCAGTTTTGAATGTGACTTGTTATTAAATATTGGCTCTGCAAAGACACCAACCCCGGGCGACGGCGGCGGCGGCGCCGCTGGGATGGAGCAGGTGGACGGTTCAAGGTTCCAACGAATCACAGAACCTCTCGGGGATCTCATGTTACCACCGCGGTAAGAAAGCTCCAAAGTCACTTCAAAGTCAGCCTCAACCTTCAGAACCAGCCGGATGGAACCCACAGAGAGGAGGGGGAGGGGACATCTAGAGTCCAAACAGAGGCGCCCCGGGTCAGGGTTCAAACCGAGAACCACCCGATAGAGCAGGCTCTGGACCTCGTCCGTCTTTCGTGTGTTTCTGAGAGAGAGAGCAGGAGTGGGAGTGTTTACGTCTCCCACAGTTCTTATCACCAGCGTCGACTGAAACCCAATCTCACCTTGACCTTGAACCTGCCAGGGACCGCCCTGTTACACAGCGCACACGCACACACGCACACACACACTCTATGTAAACATTCTGCGCCGGTGGTTTCCGTCCACTCCCATCCATCTTCGGTGTGTTTCCCGTCTGATGAATCCGGCGTCAGACGGAGCGCCTCGCGTTCCCGGGTCGGGTTCAACGTGATCCGCGGCGTCCTCCAACGCGCTTTCATTCGTTGTCTGAACGGCGAGGATCACG
Organism: Brachionichthys hirsutus; assembly: GCF_040956055.1. Taxonomy (NCBI): domain Eukaryota; kingdom Metazoa; phylum Chordata; class Actinopteri; order Lophiiformes; family Brachionichthyidae; genus Brachionichthys; species Brachionichthys hirsutus. Next base: position 16,040,901 of record NC_090900.1, on the reverse strand, counting down.
GCGTTCTGCTGGAACTCGCTCTCGCTTGTGACTCGATTAGAGGGTTGACTTTCGGCTCCGATGCAGAGATGGATCCTCTTTCTGGTGCAGATTCCGTTTCTGGGAACAGCAGCACCAGGATGTGGGAAATGTAAGAGGGAAGAGGAAAAGTGCCCCCAGAAAGGCAACCCAAAGACCAAGAAACGAGGTGCCCAGTCATTAGATATATTTAAGTACGCTACACTACACCTGTGGGGGTGTTGGGGGTGTGTGGGGGGGGGGGGGGGGGTAGGGTCTCTAGGGATCTCACCCACAAAGTTTTAATTTTACGGCCTGGTCCATTCTGCTGTTCTGATTTCCATAAAACCAGGCGGAGGTGTGTGATTAAAATAAATGTGCAGGTGGAGAACTGGTCACCCCCCCCCCCCCCAACTTCCTGCTTAACAACCTCCATGAAGCTGCTCAGGTTTGAATCCATCAGGTGACCTTTGGCGTGATTATCATGTTGCATGAAAGGAGCCGCTTCAAAACAGCCGGACGACAATCTGGACTTGGGCCGGTGGGCGGAGCCTTTCATCAGAGCGGCCGCTTCCAGCATGGACGTCCTCGGGTTCCTCTGTCAACACCGGACGCCGCTGCTTGTCCTCTGACGCCGGGCAGCGCCGGGGGCCCTTCTGTGACGTTATTCTCTTATTGCTCTTCAGAAATAGTTTCCAACACGGAGAAAGATTGAGGAAGTCGCAGCCGTTCAAACGCGGACTCCGGGAGAGCGTCGGGTCTGCGGGCTTCCGCTTTGCTACCTGATGATCCCCGCTAACGCGTTGATCCGGATTCACATGTCTGATCCCGAATCCCGACCAGAGACTTCCTCTCGCCATGCTCTGATGCATCAAAACCAGGGAGGTCCTGTCTTCACGTGGGTCTCGACAAATTTCCACAAAACGCGGTGGACCAGTTTCGGATGAGGCAGGAAAGAACCCGGAAACACTGGGTCACACAAAAGCTGGTCCACGTTGACGTCATCAGAGCGTTCCCTTTCACTCAGATGTTTAGATTTGAGTCTGGGGACGACCAGCAATGTTTGATTCCATGTTGCTTTACGAGGAAACTCCAGACAGACGTCGATGAAATGTGTTGGAATGACGGAGGCAGGAAAGGACCCGAGGTTTGGGTTAAGGTTTTCCTTAATTGCTCAAAAACCAAACATTTCTCTGCCAAACTTTGTTCGGGGCTGACGGGGATCGGGAACGCCAAACAGATGTTTGTGGTCTGGCGAGAGACGTTGTCGTTTATCGATCAGGATGAATCCAGGTGCAGCAAACGTCCAGGGCCCGAAACATCAAGGCGAACGCCGGCGTCTCCTTCCTGCCGCTGCCTGGATCAGATGTGACCACCAGAGTGCACGTTTTTTCCTTTAATAATTTCCATGCGTCTTGCAGGGATTAAGCAGATTGCTGCGCAGACATGAGCCGCTCCCTCCGTTAAAGTAAACACAGAGGAAACTCATTCTCTTTTCTGTTTATGCTGCTTTTCCACTCGCCAAACAAACACAGCAAATTGGTCTAAATCAAAACATTGTGAAAGTGCAAATGATTTCTGAAAGCAGCCGGCTGGAGCGTTTCAAACCGGCGACAGTAACGTAAAGCATCTCTGCGTCCTCGAAGTCCCAAACCACCACAAACCCCCCCCCCCCGGCCATTAATTAGCGCTCGCTGATAGGAAACAGATGACTTTCGATAAATTAGGGGCATGTTTTGAATTGTGTTAATACTTCCATTCCAGTTCCGAAGCTGCAGCATGAAAGCATTCCTCTGGAAGTTCAACCCAACGGCCAGAATTCACTGAGATTTGAGAGTGGCAGGACAGCTGGGGTAAGGACAGACACGCACACACACACACACACACACACACACGCAGGCCCGGGCCCGGCTGCCACAGTTTACCTTTCCCCAGCGTTCTCCTGGAGTCAACTCCTTCCAGACATTTTGTGGTTTCAGCTCAGGTTCTCCACTTCGGGGAGATTTTCCTGATTCGTGTCACCGAGCTCAGCACGTCTTCTCCGCGGTGCTTCAGCTAAATGCTCACGCTCTTCCATCATTTACGTCTACGGGATTATGCCCAGCTCCGGTCCGAATCTGACCTGCATTCGTAACCTTTGGTTGGAGCTGTTTGGCCTCCTGTGAGCCTTGCTGACAAATCTATTACTGCACAAACCGAGTCGTTATCCCATTTATTTTATTTGCGATCTACTTAATTTTATGAGGTAAAATTGTCGTATTTATGTCCAGCTCGCTTTTTGGCTCCTCGCAGCATCATTGATCTGGTTATGGCTGCTGTTCTGCTTCTGCACTCTTTTTCTCTTTTAGCATTTTTCAAGAAGAAAACCTTTCATTTCTTTATTGCATCGGGTCACTAACAACCCTGACTGAAACGGTTTTCTTCTCTTAACGAGACAGATCATTTCTTGGCTCATGTTGAATATGGGCACTCTTTCTTACTGGCCACTTTTGCCTTCAAGGTTTTGGCGCTTTAAAATACCACAAACTGTGGGAACTAGCTTTAACTGAATCAGGCTTTGACATTTGACTTGGTTCACAAGGCACTTATAGATGTAGCACTCTTTCTTCTTCTTTTCCTTCAGTAAAAAAACAAAAAGCCTCCACATGTTAACGACTGACGGGGGAAAGAGTATAATTGATTATTTGACCCCAGTGGCTTTGTGGTTACAGAAAACTCACAATTTAGATCCAATAAAGAGACTTTCTGATTGTAAAATTGCTCTTTATGCAGATGATGCTGTTCTATACCGCTGAGTCTCTCCAATGAGCTACCACAAAACCACCACTCTTATTTACTACAGGGCTAATCTCAAATAAGTATTTAATGAAGATGGAACCGCTTGTCTGGCCCATTTCATCCCACAACCTCGCCAACATTTTGTGGAAATCTCTTAGGATGGCCATAAAATGTTATTTTATGCGACATTTATAAAAGTTCTGGATCAGCACAAACGTTTTCTGAATTTCATGCACTTGCAACGAGTTTTGGGACTTTTGTTCATTTTAATCCTGCTAAAAAAGTAACAACAAAGAAATTAGAAAGGTACTTCAGTCAAACGCGGTTGGTTAGCAACGCAGAAAATAATCTGCAACACGTGGCGAGGCGTTGGCGCCGACGTGGTGGGAGGAGCCGGCGGCTTCTATCTCTGCAGCCATAATAAGCATTTCATGAATCTCTGAGTGAGGAGGCGCATTCCTGCACCTCCTGTTCCCTGCTGCTGCAGGAGGGCAACTTTAACTGCCCTGCATGGCATTTCAAAGAAGAAGAACGAACACTTTCAGTCAATAACTTCCTCTTTTTATTGCTCTAAAGTAGCCAGGAGGGAAAAGTGCAGGACATCAGCAGGACATGTTTCACACGCAGCAAAGTTCAGACACAGCTCAAGAGCTTAGCTGAGAATTTGAGCCCAGATGGAGGAACACCTCCTCCGACACCTCCTGCATCTAATCCAATCATCTCTGTCCTTGAGGAAGTGAATTTTAGATTGAGGTGCTCAAGGCACAATTGGAGGAATGGGTGCAATCGTACGACCCTGACCCGCCCTGTTGGCAGACCAACACTAATCAAATATACAACCTACCCGGTCTGCTTCCTCTCCCTCCCTCTGCGATTGTTGCCTTTAATGCTAATTCTCTCAGGTCGGGACAACAAACGGCAAAGCCCGGCGGAGGCCACGCTTCCTGCCGACACCAGCCGGGAGAAAGAACAGAGGATCGGCAGGAAAGAAGGTCAGAGGGACGGAAAGGAAAGATAGACGAGGCAGAAAATATGTGTGTGAGGAAAAGTGCAACAAAAATCAGGAGAGGAATGTGGAGCACCTCTGTTAAAGGACTAGTTCGCCCAAAAATGTCCTTATCTGCTTAAAAGGTCAAACAAACACGGATGAACCAACGACAGCCTCCAACAGTCATCGGAGGAAGTAAGACTGTCCTCTGGGGATGAACTCTCCCTTTATATGTTCTGGACCTGGACCTCCCTAGAAATAACAGAGTCCAAATCCTTTCTAGAATTTACACTTAGTCCAAACAACTGGAGCACATTTGGCAAAGGAAGAATAAATCGTTGGGTCTGCGCTTGTCTTCCAGAGCACATAGACGAATCCTGTTTCTGCCTGGAACAGCTTTAGTATATTTTAATACTTAAGATTCTGCAGATTGTTTTTGGATGGAAGCAGATATTCCACGCTTTAGAGGCTCAGTCATGTTGCAGAGTGTTTGCAGCGCTGCAAATCGCCTCCTTCTCTCCCTTTGAGACATCTGGCTGCGAGCATCTTTAGGATTCCGTCAATTCCACAGCAAGGGGGGAAACACCACAGCTGGAAAACGCCGCCTCAGCACTTTGGGCCAGCTCATTTCAACTCCAACCAGCTCTCACAGAGTTTCTGCTGAGGGTGGTGGAGCCAGAGGAATGAGATGCAGAGAGGGCGCTCATGCCGGTCCTGGGGGGGGGGGGTTAATGGCTTCTAGGCCGCTCCAATCGACTCTCTGAGCTCTGGGCGATCCGTTCACACGCTGGTGCTCCGTCGGATATTCCTCGTCACCACGTCCCGATCAGACGAACACGCTACCTGGGAACCACGGGAAGAGCGTGAAGCTGTAAGTGAAGCGAATGTTCCAGAACATGGGTCTCGGTTATGTGGAGGCTGCTTGTAGCCAGGTCTCCAGGGGCCTCTCGGGCCCGTGGCTCTCACTCGCCAGATGTTGCACACGTGTTCCCATCAGCCATGTGAACCGGGCTTTGTAGCGGTTACTGAATGCGCCCTCGCTGCAAACACTGACCCGGTCCGCCTCTTCACCTGAGTGAAAGCTGCTTGGCGCCAACGTGCTGGGCCAGGCGGGGGGGCGCCTTACGGAGACGGGCTCGACGGCCACAGACAACAGGCAGACTGTGACTGATCCCTGTTCCCATGTGGGATTATGGGATAGTTCTGCTGTGCCCCTTTACATCCCACAGTGTGTGGGCCGAGCTGGCCTGCAAAGCCATCGCCGGCGGCCTGGGACGACTCCCGATCCGGGCAGCAGCTGCTGAGCAGAAGGGAGTTGCCGAATGCCATTCCCAGTTCCCAGAAGGACGACTTGGGCCGCAATCAGTCTCGCCTCAGTCTCAGACCCAGATGCAGCACGTGTTTAATCGAGTATTAAAACGACGCATCGTCCGATAGAGGACTGAGCACGGTTGTGCCCCCCCCCCCACCGCCGCCGGACGCCTTCAGGGGGTCGACTCTACGTCTTTCTTGTTGCAGGGAGCAGCTGTGGGACTGAAGGCCGCCTGCTCCGGACGGCGTTCTTCACCGCCAGCGTCCCAGGGCTGGATATTTGCTTTTCACTGGGGAGGTGGCAGCCAATATGCGACCCCCCCGCCCACACACACACACACACACCCTGTGTATTCAGCAGCTGTTTGCTCAGGTGAACGACCCCTAATTCAGCAACATTATGAAATCATCCTTAAAAGCTGTGATCCAGAACAAACAACTCGCAGCAAACAGAGCCTGCAAAGACACGAGGCTCTCCGTGCGCTGTCCACGGAGACGGATCCTGCAGCTGGGGTGAAGTGGACACACCGCAGCCTGAATGTCTTTGCTAAGATGGAGCGGACGTAGTTTTCATTTTCACACCCAGCGTTCGCGTGGTGTCGCTATTAAAGGGTCATCTGTAAACCTGGACTGTTTCTCTGTGTGAACCTGGACTGTTTCTCTGTGTGAACCTGGACTGTTTCTCTGCGTGAACCTGGACTGTTTCTCTGCATGAACCTGGACTGTTTCTCTGCGTGAACCTGGATTGTTTCTCTGCGTGAACCTGGACTGTTTCTCTGCGTGAACCTGGACTGTTTCTCTGCGTGAACCTGGACTGTTTCTCTGCGTGAACCTGGACTGTTTCTCTGCGTGAACCTGGACTGTTTCTCTGCGTGAACCTGGACTGTTTCTCTGCGTGAACCTGGACTGTTTCTCTGCGTGAACCTGGACTGTTTCTCTGCGTGAACCTGGACTGTTTCTCTGCGTGAACCTGGACTGTTTCTCTGCATGAACCTGGACTGTTTCTCTGCATGAACCTGGACTGTTTCTCTGCGTGAACCTGGATTGTTTCTCTGCGTGAACCTGGACTGTTTCTCTGCGTGAACCTGGACTGTTTCTAATGGACTGTGATTGGCTGCCTTACTAGACATGACACCGGCAGGGATGTGCAGCAGCTCTCCTCCTCCTCCTCCTCCTCCTCCTACGCAGTCGAATGGAGCTGTTGATGGGAGTCGGAGGAGCAGAGTTGTTCTGGTCGTAGTGATTCGCTGAGCGGTCATAGCTGACTCATCCTGACCCTTCTCACTCACACTCTCACTCACACTCTCACTCACACTCTCACACACACACACACACACACACACACACACACACACACACACACCAGAGTGGAGCTCAGCACATTCCTTCGGGGCATGTTGACACCCTGACAGGATCTATGAGGAGGTTCTGGCTATGAACAGAAACTCCTCCGTCCCGCTCAGAACCACAGACCAAATAACAACCGGGCCAATATTTCCCTCGCACCACCAGATTTTGGCTGTATGTTATTACTTTTCTGGCTCGGTCCAGATTATTGGCTGGTGCGTTTTAGAATTTATGCTTGAGGTTTGGACTGTAGTGCGAACGTCTTTAATATCCACAGCCCTGCAGAGGAATTCGGCGTAACCGCGGTCGGTCCAACGTGCCCATGGGCAGCTGTTGACATGGACATCACGGATGATTTGGTGGCGATCCCAAACGCCACGGCGCCGCCCTGAGCGTCCACAGATCCCTCCTCCCCATTCCACCGAACTGTGCCGCCAGGTGAGCCTAAATCTAAGTGTGGGCCAAACGGATCTTCTTCTCGACCCGACACGCTACAAAAGATCGCCGTCACAGTTCTGGGCCAATAATGGACAGACAAATAAGGAGGAGGGACAGAGCACCGTAGAACTCCAGCGACCCAGTCTGACCCAGTGTTCCCGGGTTCCGACCACATTCCCCACACCATGATGAACCTGACTAATTGCTGGCAGCTTGCCTTGACCCCGGTCTATAAATAGGACAGCTTGGGCCTCCCGTTAGTCAGGTGGTCTCTCCCAACGTGGGGCACGGGACGGCTAACGTCAAACACATGGCGAGGAAACGGTTTGAAAGCGACGGCGAGCGGCGACGACGCGTCTCGGCGCTAAACGCCGGATTCCTGCGCTGCTTTTCTCGTCGTTTCCTTTTTATCAGTGACAGTTTAAGGCGAGTTTTCTTTACCCCCATCATCGGCTCGCTCTGGCTCGGCTTCCCGGCAGCGTTCGTGCCTCCACACACATTTGCCACTGACTGCTGCGTGACTCAGATGCCAGTGGAACAGCGTCTGTCCCACGGCCAACTGCACATATTTTCAAAGTCAAGACTTGCAAATGTCTTAGAAGAAGCCCCCGCGCTTGTAAATACAACGAGCGTCTGCCGGGAGGACGCGTCACTTGGGATTGTGAAGCTCTTTACTTTGAGCGTCCTCTTCAGCCATTACCTGAAACCCCGGCATGTCTTTCTGAATCATGTCTCCGTCAAATGTTGTGCTCTGGCCTCGTTTGTCTCCGTCCCCTGTCCCCCTACCTCGCTCCATCCCCTGACCACTTCCTTTTCCCTTTGAGGCCGACTTCGCCGCTGCCAAACAGGATACCCAGCATCCTCTGAGAGACAGGAAGGAGCCTTGCTCCAATCTTCCAGACACAAGATCTGCTCTGCAGCAACATTGAGCAACCCCTTCCCTCCGAAATGAACGAAATCGCCGCTCTGCTGCAAAACAAAGAGGACGTTCTTATCAAACCGAAGCAGAAATGCGTTCCTGGCCGTGCGCTTTGAATGAGTGAAGACCTCAACAGCTGACACCAATTAGCCTGAGACGCTGTTGGACGCCGCGCTTCAGTGAACACAGGCCAGACCTCCATCAGATGCAGAGCTAGCACGCTGTTAAAAAGGTCCGTAAACTGATCACAGGGAATTTACCGAGGGTGGGGGGGCGTGCTGCATCCCAGCGGTTCTCTGACGTTACACTTTGCACAGAAGAAAGACAACTTTAGACTGTTTGACCTCACAGTCTGTTGGAAAGTCAAGAAGCAGATCTGTGCTGTTTCACGCTTTAGTTTCAATGTTGACATGTATTTAGATCTGAAACCCTGCAGCCTCACACGCCGCCACCACCACCCTGTGATGCAGCTGCAGGTGAAGGTGTTCCCTGCGACTCAACCGTCCCACCCAGTGCCCTCTTGTTTGGGGTCAAGCCTTTCAGCTCGTCTCCATTTGGATTTTGTGCCCCAGAATCAGGTGCAAAGCGACAGAATCTCTGCGGCTGAGGCTGAAAGGACTCGAGAGGAGGGACCAGCAGCAATCGGCCTGGCTGCCATGTCAGCGTTCGGGGGGGGGGGGGGGGGGGGCATCCCAAACAATCTGAGAGGAGTCATCAGGGAGGACCGGGTCACTGTTCACCAGCTCCACAGCCGGACACACGATTCTGTCCCCATGTGATGACAAAAGAAGAACTATGCAGAACCCAAACCTCCAGGTCCCAACAATCCTGAGTGTCCGTTTGTCCTTCCTGAACATTGCCACGCCCTTTCACAAAGTTCCAAGGCTTTCGCTCCAGTCCTTTTTTCATGATTATGGAAAATGCTGAAGAATGGGATCAAGTACGCTAAAATTCAGGAAGGTTCCTGGATCTGAACCTTTACATGGATCTGGACCAGAACCTAATGAGTTCTTTCTGAGCCCCATCCGTCCACCGGGTCGACTGCATAACTGCTGCAAAACAAAGCAAGCAGCCGACCTGGATCAAACAGAACTTCCTTGGCAGACGGAATAAATGATTCCATGTTTCGCTGAGAAACACATGGAATCCCCTCAAAGGACTCTGGGGTCCCCCTTTTTGAGAATCGTTGGCTCGGATCCAGTCTGTATGTTTTTGCTTGCAGAATTACAAACCTTTGGACAGCGTTCACATGACAACGCAAATCATTTCTATTCGAGCTGTAATTTGACTTCTTTGCTTCGGACAACTTGAGGTATGGTTTTCATACGTTTGGTTTCATTACACTGGCACCGACCCGCATCCACAGTTCTGCTGCCAGAACCAGATCTGTGGCCCAGGACTCATAAAGTTTCCTTTTGGTCCCTGAATCGCTTTCCCTACAATATATGGACCAAAAGTCGGACGCAGTCTCCAAAAACCGAAAGAGCGATTTACAGAAAACAATGATCAACTTGATTTGCAGTTTCACTTTATAACGGTGAGGACAAGTTCTCTCAGGTTGACTCTGACGGTTCTGCCTGGATGTATGAGCCTCACGCGGGGACATATCTGTGCCTGGATGTAGGAGCCTCACGCGGGGACATATCTGTGCCTGGATGTAGGAGCTGCACGCGGGGACATATCTGTGCCTGGATGTAGGAGCTGCACGCGGGGACATATCTGTGCCTGGATGTAGGAGCTGCACGCGGGGACATATCTGTGCCTGGATGTAGGAGCTGCACGCGGGGACACATCTGTGCCTGGATGTAGGAGCTGCACGCGGGGACACATCTGTGCCTGGATGTAGGAGCTGCACGCGGGGACATATCTGTGCCTGGATGTAGGAGCCTCACGCGGGGACATATCTGTGCCTGGATGTAGGAGCCTCACGCGGGGACATATCTGTGCCTGGATGTAGGAGCCTCACACGGGGACATATCTGTGCCTGGATGTAGGAGCCTCACGCGGGGACATATCTGTGCCTGGATGTAGGAGCTGCACGCGGGGACATATCTGTGCCTGGATGTAGGAGCTGCACGCGGGGACATATCTGCTGTCTTTGGCCGGACGGGCCGATGCTCGGCATGCAGTGATGGTAACAGAAGTCCTGTAGTTGCAGCATGGGGGACACAGTAGAGGACATTCTGCAAGCCTGGGTCAATCTGACTCTGAGCAGCAACAGAGACCCCTGGTGGCTGGTTTGGGTTACAGCACAAGAAGACTTTTCTTCATCGTGAATCAAATAATGTTTGGGAATAAAATGTAGGATTTTATTCACAACATGTCTTCTTTTCTTTCCTCCTTCTCTTTGTGTTTCTTGTCTGGGGGGGTCAGGGTTCGGATTGGATCCTGCAAGCGTGGCTTCTCCCCGGTGACAGAGGGCCGCTTGTTTCCCGGCCTGGTGGTTCTCTTCAGGTTCTGCCAGCCTGGAACTGGGTCAGTACTCAGAGTGGCTGTAACACATACATCACGAATGCACCTGTACAAACATACAGAGGGGGGGGGGGCTAGAGGGTATTCAAACGTGGATACTGGGTCGCTTTTGGTGCACCAGAGTTCTGGGTACCCGGTGGGTGTACGTGAACCCGTGCCTTGTCGCCGGTGTTGGTCCCGTTTGTCTCCCGCCTGCAACCAAAACCACAAATGCAGTTTCTAGTTTACGAGCTTCTTTGCATCCACCAGTTTATGTCCCGAGCTTTATGAACCAGAGCCCATAGCTCACCGGGTCACCGGTCCAACAACTCGAACCGATGCCAAACTCCGTGTGGGTTTGTGAGTCTGTTTGGGCCCGGCTGAAAATCAGCGCTTTTATTACAGCAAATAAGAGAAGGAGCGCTTGTTTTCATCCCAGCCAGGGGAAGACGGGAGGAAAGTAAACCTCTAGCTGGTTATGAAGTGAAGTCCTTATTTCCAAAAATAATGTTCCCAAATGGAGGAATGATCACCTCGTCCGGAGCGCTTATGTTTTCACCTGCGCCTCTTTTACCTGCCGATTGGTTGGTTCCTCTGCAGGATGAAGCAGAAAGTCCTGAAAGGATTTCCCTTAAACTGGGAGGGAGTTTAAATGAAGTATGAACGGCGAGCTGTGATTTCACGTGAAGTCATTTGTCGTGAACGTTTCCTCGACGTCTCCTGAAGCGACGACCGAACGCCGTGACGGCGTCGCGCTTTGCGTCGCCTTCCAGAGCTTCGTGGCTGCGGCCTTGTCGTTCACACCTTTCCTGCCACGCCGTCGCCAGACTGCGCGGCTTATGTTTATTTATGTGTGGAAACTGGAGAACTATATATGGACTGAATTAGAGGCGGGGGCCCCCACAGACCCGCTCTGAGCCCACCGGCATGAGAACCAAACCGGGCCACAAAAAGCCTTCCGTGACACCACGGCTTTATTTTTAGCCGCCGTTCTTCAACTCAACAAAGAAGTAATTCAAGTTAATCCACAAGCAAATATCTCAGAGCGAGTCGTGGGAGGAGATCACGGCGTTCGTTGTGTGTGTCGGCGACGCAATCGCCCCGAGTCATGGCGCGGACGCTCCGTCACTGTCGCCGGGATTAGCAGGAGAAGCGCCGGCTCAAAGCTCGCCGGGTGCCACGGCGCCGCTTCTGCAATAACATCGAGCATTCTTCGGTGGCACTAGAAAATATTTGGAGAGGGAGGGAGAGGAGGGCGAAACCCAAGACGTGAACACGTGGCGCTCGCTGAGAGCGCTAGCGGGCCGGAGGACGACCCGCCAACAGGCGGCGGGGATCGTCTGCGCTGCCGTTCCCTCCGCCAGACGTCTGGGAGGCCAGACCCCGCAAGTATGGCCGCCAATAGACTGATAGAAATCGATGACGTGTGTCGTTAGCTGGAAATGAACGGCGTCCGGGCTGCATTGTTAGCGTTAGCGTTAGCTCTTCTGACTGGCTTTTCTGTACTTTGCTCAGAGAGTTTAAAACACATTAACAGATGCTTAAAGATTGTTTGATTGTTCGATCAGGGATAAAACTAATAAATGACCTTTTCTGGATTATATATATGACGCTAAATACGAGTTACATAATTACCATTATGGGGCAGGAGCTGTGGAGCAGTGTGTCTTTGCTCCGGCCCCCTTCATCCACCTTGATGCCCCCGGTCTGCCTCACCGGTATGTCTCATCATGGGACATCCTGCCCTCTTTGGACTCTGTTAGCTCTGTCAGGGGCACTTCTGGACTTCTGAACGTGTCGTCTGATCTAGAAGCAGCGGTTTAGTCGCTAAATCGGCCTGAAAGGTTTTGCATTATAAAGCCACGGAACTGCTGATGGAGTTGCATCAAGTCCGAGCGGTTCTGACTTGTCGTTCACGGCAGTGACTTTGAGTGGCAGATAAAGACTCTGCTCATTGCTGCCTCCGGGCCGCCGGCTCCGGACCGCCGGCCTGTCACACAGTCTGAAGGCAGAGCCGCGCCTGAATGAAAATACAGCGTGGAAAAAATGTCCTCGAAGAAACTCGATCGCTGCTAAACAGCCGAACGCACTGGAAGAATCGTCGGCAGTCTTGCTTTTGAGTGGCTTGTTTGAAACGCGGCCCGACAATAAAAGGTTAGAGAAGAAGAAACCTGAAGCGGCTCCGCGAAAGGGTCAAAGTCACGTGACGTCTGGAGCTCGAAAAGCTTCTGGATGGACAATGGCTTCCCTCTTTACGATACTCACTTTCCTGTGAGGCCTTGAAAGGTTCTGACTTTGTCACCTTTCCTTAGAGTGGAGGAACCGGCCGAGGACGACCGTGGGCTGAGGACGACCGCGGGCCGGGGACGACCGCGGGCCGGGGACGACCGCGGGCCGAGGACGACCGCGGGCCGAGGACGACCGGTGAGGCGTGGCGGCCGTGATCCATGTCGGTGTTGGGTTTCCCTCGGAGCAACTGGGCTTGGGAGTCCTGTGGTCGTCTTCAGTCCTCTTTGATAGAGGATAGTGGAGTCAGGTCCCATGAGGCCCCGAGGCCCCCGCCACCACAGGCCGGCGGACGGCAGCCGGGAGCGCCGGGCTGCCGGTGAACACAGCACCAGTGTGCCCTGAAGGAGACTTGGAAGGTCTTGAAGCAATGTGGGAAGTCAGGATGTTGTCAAACGGGGTGAAATACGTCTGGGAGGAATCCAGAGACGGAACGTTTTCAGGTCGGGGGCGGTTGCTCCGGCTGGGCGGGGTGCGTTGTGGATCAGTTCTCCTGCTGGGGGCCGAATCTTCTCACTTACCCCCACAAAGGAAACGAACAACTTTCGGAAGGACCTCGACAACGTGCTGATTGGGCCTTTTCGTCGATCTGACTGATCTGCTGTTTCTTGAAAGGCCTCGGGGTTTAAATGCCCCCCCCCCCCCCCCGTCCCCGTCCGGCCACACAGACGGTGGAAAATAGCTGCGTGGCGGCTTTAGCTTGGGTTTAGCTTGGCCCGGCTCTTCTGTTTTATTTGGAGTCTTGCTCTAAAGGATGAGTCGCCCAGCTTGACTGGAGCAAGCCCAAGACCTCTGGAGATCCAACATTTCATGTCTGCTTCTGCGTCTCTTCTGGTTGTCAACCAAAGTGCGATAATCCAAGAAGAGTGTGTCCAGCATGGCTCAGAACCTGAAGGCACCAGTTAGCCTGCCGAGTTCTATTCCATGTACCTGAACACCTCACGGGAACAGTCCACCCAAATATGAAGAAGCACGTCTTCATGATCCAGTTTGGTCTCATGGATCCACAGAACAGCTGCCGGAGCCTCGGTTCTGGGTCTTGTGGGTCGGTAGCGGTGAACGCCTGGGAGCTAGGTTCTGGAGAATGCAGTCGTCGGTATCTAATGTTTCAGAGAGATGATCTAAATCTCCCCGTCTCGCTTCTCTTTGATTCCCACGTGTTTCCGTTTCAGCTCCGATCACACGGCCTCCGTGGACCGGTTCCACCGGGAGGAGAGTGGGTCCCGGTGGAACCGGTCCACTTCAGGGTCTGGTGTTAGCGGTCTATTAACCACGAGTAATTCAAGTGTCACCTGTAACGGCGTGCTCTCTCTGGGCTATAAAACTCTGCTGCATACAAATGGTTTCCTGCAGCCCCCCCCCCCCCCCCCCAAGACGGCTTGGCAGCTCTGCGGCAGGGTTTTCCATAGGAGGGGGGGGGCTGTATAACATGTTGGCTAGAATTACCTTTCTGCGTTCACCTGTGTTTAGTCAGCTCATAAATTTGTCATGAATTAATTGGGGGGTAGAAAACGGTGTCGGCGAAGCGAACGACTGTTGAAACGACCTTTGCTTTCGGGGCTCGTTTCACTAATCCAGGTCCAGAACGTTCCGTCGATCCAGGAACTGTAAAGGAAGCGGTCCTGAGATCCTGGAGAAGCAAGCAAACGGATAAACGTGCCGGATGCAGAGGTGAAACGCTCGCGGTGAAGTTTTACGTCACATTCAGTCCAACGATCAGAACGTTGTGAGGACAATAAAAACCGGCCTTGGAAAGTTAAACGGGCTTTTCAGCTTTCTGGAGACGGTGCGTTGCCAAAGTCAATAAAACTATTACAAGCTGACAAGTGTTGGCGCTGGCGGCTCGTCGGAGCCCCGACCCGGGAGCCCCGACCTGGGAGCCCCGACCTAGGAGCCCCAACCTGGGATCCCCGGCCTGGGAGCCCCGACCCGGCAGCCCCGACCCGGGAGCCCCGACCTAGAAGCCCCGACCTAGGAGCCCCGACCTAGGAGCCCCGACCTAGGAGCCCCAGCCTGGGATCCCCAACCTGGGATCCCCAACCCGGGATCCCCAGCCCGGGAGCCCCGACCCGAAAAAATACAATATCGATGAAGTCGGCTTTAAATCAGACGCAGCCCCAACGCGGTCACCTCAGGTGGGGGGGAAACCCCTCAGTTAGTATGTCTTCCCAGCAGCAACTCGCCTGGGGGGGGGTTCGGAGGGATCCATCCAGTCAGTGCAATCAGCGTCTTTATGATGTATGGCCATCTAGCAGCCTGCACGCCAAACACACACACTCGGGTTGGGGGTCTCCGTTGGAGGATTCTCTTTCACCCGGATTACCCCCCCCCCCCGGGATGCTTTCTGCAGGCAGCTGGGACGTGTGCCAAAAGCACTAAAAATAAAGAAATGAAGCATTTAATCCCAATGACAAACACGCCGAAGCCGGGGAGCGATTAAAGGCTGCTTCCGAAAAATAACACTTCCAGAAGCGGACAATAATCCCATTTATTCCATCCGGCGTTTTCTTTATAAATGTGAGACTCGGTTACGATTCGGGAATGAAAACTGATGCTTTTCTTTTTGGGGTGCATCTCATTTTACACAGTAGCGACGCCACCGGGGAGTTAGTCTGGCCAGAAATCATTTAAAGCGATATTATGGTTCGGCGTGAAAAGGCTGCTGTTTCAGGTTCTCACACGCCTCAGGGTCAAGAGCGCGGAAATCACCTCAGGTCGATGACGTTTGGCCGATCCTCCGGAAAAACACTTTTATTCTGACTGTATTTTGAGCATCGATCCTGGCGATGGACGTCCAGGGTTGAGAGCAGGAATATTTTCCTTAAAGGACAATTTTCAATATTTCCACTTCCACTAAAGCTGCTGGAAAGATCGAGCAGGTGACTTTATTTTATTCTACAGGGCATTTTTAATTTCCAAGGAGGATCAAGGTCATATTCTGGATCAGGTGTTTACATTTTGCAGCAGCTCAACATGGTCCAGGCTGACCTGAGATCGGATTGTAGCTGGTACTGATTCAGTTAAGAGTAAAACTGATTGAAAGATTATTGATGAGATGAAAGCGCTGAGTGCGAGTTCGATCCTCCCGTGATGAAGGGATGGCAGGACTCTGAAGGACAACACCGCCCCCTGCTGTCCATCAACTGCATGAACGCTGCAGAAAACACGTGATCACATGCAGGTACAATAATTGTGAATTAGGTTTATAGATCAAATCTACTATTAATCAGTTTGATCAACTGTTTCAACAGATCAACATGAAAACTCGGATCCCTCATAGACAGATTAATCAGCAGAGTCTGATCAGGTCTAGAACTCAGCTCCCAGAAAAGATGCTCCAGCAGCTCAGAACCATCTGGATCAGAACCAGAACAGGCTTGCTGTTCTGTGGAGCCATGAAGGTAAACGGGACCTGCTGGGGCCTCTGGATCAACGGTGTGTCTGCAGGAGGAAGGAGGGAGCTGCGGGTCAGCAGGTCAGAGCAGGTAAAGGATATATAAAATAAAACACCTTAACATCACTTTATTGATCTTTTTAAACTGATATTGGGTCGGTCATTGCAAACAGCTGACAGAATGCGGGTCTCCTCTTTTGTTATTAGAGTCAATATATTTGTCCACCACTAGATGGCAGCAGTGCGTCGGCATGAAACAGCTTCAAGAGTCTGTTGCTATGGTGATGACGCTCCTCGGTTACCAAAAGCCGAAGCTGCTTCAACGCGTCAAGGTTAGTAGCATTCCTCATTCACGCTGTAATTCCCGTTATTGATCTGATTGGATGTAACCTCGCCTGACTGTAGCGATGAGGTCACGGCCGGTTTCCCATGATGCATCGCTTTATTTTGGCTGGTTGTAGCTCAGGGAGACGGTCGGAACCTGACAGCGCAGCCCGCCCCCCCCCAGTCCCCCCCCCCTCACCGACCGAGGCGAGCCCGGCCGCGTCACCGACATGCCCCGCGGAGCCGAGCGCAGCTAGCCGGCCGGTGTTTGTTCCGTTCACCGACAATAATCAACCGCCGCGCATCTTGAGTCTGACGGTAAGCGCCCCGTGACGGCACGTAGCTTCGTTAGCCGTTTAGCTAGCTCAGTGAAATACGTACTTCCGCTGTCCGTCTTCCATTCAAAGACATTTGGACGCGACATTATTTTATTAGCATTGTTCGTGTTTTCTGCTTTTAATGAGGCTCGACGTTCACATTTAGTTTAATTTTAATCGCCAATCATAATAATAATAATAATAATAAAAGAAATACAGAAGATGCGCCCAGTTTTATGAACTTAAATCGAAATCGTGACCTCTTTTCGGGCGTCAGTCAGCCGGACACCTCCACGGTGTCAGAGCGCGTCGTGTGTTGGGCCGTTTCCCGTTGATCAAACGGGTCGTTGTTTGTTTGTTAACGTTTAACGTCGTTTATTTAGCTCGCTTGAAGGTGGACCGCTCCTCCCGTTAGCATCCAGCGGTGCGGGACATTGAACGCAACACAGGCGACATGTTTACCGCTGCTCGTGTTGACTTTGCGGGTCTCGTCCTGACAAACACAACGGAGCCCCGGTAGCCCCGGTAGCCCCCGGTAGCCCCGGTAGCCCCGGTAGCCCCGGTAGCCCCGGTAGTCCCGGTAGCCCCGTTAACCCCCGGTAGCCCCGGTAGCCCCTGCCCCTGCTGAACGTGTGTGAGCTCGGGCTGCTGTCCGCAATGCAGGTGCTGAAATGTGAACTGAACGAAGCAGCGAGCATGTCCTGCTACACCCGCTGAGATCGGGGGGGGGGCCTGATTGGCTGACCCCCATCACGTGACTCCTTAGAATCTGGATCACATCATGAGTTTATCATTTATTGTAGGGAAAACTGTATTTCACTAACGGTGAACACCAAAAACGAATTCTTCCCGGGGTGACGCTTTAATTCTCCTAAATACCCGGTAATCTTGAACTAGCAAAGACACAGCAGAGGTAATTAATGTATTATTATTATTATTATTATTATCATTGCTGCTGACAAACGGCTCTTCTTCTTCTTCTTGATAAAATGTGTGTATTTATCTATCTAGATCCGATCCTGGATCAGTTTCTGTGCGTCTGGTTTTATATGGTAATAGCAGTTATTGTGTATTAAGATGTATTTATGGTGCATTTTGGGCGCGTGCATGCTTGTGTAAGCTGAATGCAGCTGTGAAGCTAAGCTATCGCTAAAGTCCTGTAACTAAATGACAATAAACGTACTAATCCTATAAACATCACAAATGAACAGAAACGGACAGTTAAACTATTTGAATGACAATTAATCATTAAATTAAATTGTGCCTTTGTGCTGCGCAAGGAGCATGTCGAGATGTTCTCCTTAATGTGTGTGTGGACGCTAGCGAGCAGCTAGCGAGCAGCTAGCGTTTCCTGCTGCTGCAGTTCATTGATTATTTATGTTCTGTGTGCAGAAACGCTTTTGTGTTTTCAGTCCATGTTAGCAAAGCGATAGAAACACGAAAGGATGCGTTTGAAGATTTCTGCTCATCAAACCGACGCTTCGTTGTTTGTCTTTATCTTGTGTTGTTGTTGTTGTTGTTGTTGTTGACACGTACCGATAAAGACACCCTGGATGTCGACGCCACGATGAGGCACACGCGATGAGGCGTCTTCCTTCTCATACTTTTGTACAATCTTTGTGGCTGTAAAGTAATATTTCTGATCAGTTTAAGGAACCTGTTAGATTTATTGATTATGTAGAGTTTGATCAGAGCAACGGTCCGAGGAAACGAAAGCTCCTCCTGGATTCATGGTCGGCTGCGCGCTGAGGCCCGATCCGGGTTCTGAAGGTGGCTCAGGCATTTGCTAATGGAAAGCTACCCGAGCTATTCTGGGAAGGAGACGTGCTTCCAGCTCCGCATTAGTCATCAATAATAGATGATCTGTTTAGGACCGTGTTCCAGCCCTTCACCCCCGAAAGCCAAGCTGCTGCTCACGCTGGGACGCGCGTCCAGCGAGGTGTCCCCCCATGTCTTATTCATGTTGCCGAGGCGATGATGTAAGAGTGAGAAGCTCTGGGATGTTTTATGTACGCAGGAAGAGACGTTCATCTTCGCCTGGTCCCGGTTCTGGAGGTCGGTAATCGGTTCTTCCTCTCTGGCGTTGGAGACGAGGACGTCGGGTGTGGCGCCACGCCCGGTGTCATTGCCTCGCCTTCCCATCTGTTCAGCTGTCCTTTCGTTTTCCATGCTTGTTTCGGAATGAGAAGCAGAATTCCGAATTCCGATTTTCTGTTTATTTATAAACTCTTGATCATGAAGAAGCGTCTGTGCCGGGATTCGGGTTGGACCCCTCTCCTCGAGCAGCCTGACCGTGGTCGTGGGTCCGCCTCCGTTTACTCGCTGCAGGTTGAGCGGCTGGTCTGCGACTCTAATCCGCCATGGCCTCGGCAAACGTGACCCTGGAGAACCAGCTGCAGAGCGCCCAGAAGAACCTGCTGTTCCTGCAGCAGGACCACGCCAGCACACTGAGGGGGCTGCACGCAGAGATCCGCAGGCTGCAGCAGCAGTGCACAGGTGAGCGTCGCAGGTTGCCATAGGAACCTGAATCAGGCCCAGGTGTGAGCCAGGCGCCGCGGGGAGGGCCCGCCTGCACTGCTCCGGTTTCCTGCGTCCTCCGTTAGCCTGCCGCTAACGCCAGACGCAACGTGTAGCTTCACGCCTGAAACCGGGTCAAGACAAGAACTAACTCTTTCTTCTCTGTCCACAGACCTGACGTACGAGCTCACTGTGAGAAGTTCTGACCCGTCAGGTAACGGCTCAAACGCACCAGGAACCAAATCACTTTAGAACCCAACTAGAAACATCTCATGTGAACCTGCCAGTTCTCACGAAGCGACAAAATGTAGCAGAGATCCGTTCAGAACTTCGTCGGGCCTTCTGCAAAAAACAAACGCAGTTTAGCGATAAAGCATGACCTACTTTGGTTAGGGTCAAAGGTTAAAAATCAGGCCCCAAATCAGCCTGAGAGGAGGAAACTGATCTGGGAGCAGCTTCAGGAACATCTTCGAGTTCTGTTGTTCTGTGACGCGATCCGGGTTGTGAACCCTCATCGGGGCTGGAAATGTCTTCTGCTCAAGGTCAGGCCGTTTCCTGGAAACAAGCCCCTCCCCCCACGTTGCCATGGCCCTGACAAGGCGCCACGAACCGGAGTCTCCAGACTGTGGGATCCGGCTGCATCCAGTTTGCTGGTTCTGAGGCGCTATCATGTTCCTGTTGCAGGAAATTAGATTATCTGGCGCAGCGCTAATGCACAGCCTGCAACCGGCTTAGTGCAGCCGGGGGGGGGCGGGGCTTGGCAGGGGGGCGGCGGCGCTGAAGGTCAAAGAGGAGCGGAGCCTCTGCTACAGCTGTGATGTGAAACTGGAGCTCTCTGAATGGTCCATCCAGGCTCTGGGCGGGTCCGTCCCGGGAGCCGCACCGCTAGTCCGGTAGCAACCAGCAGAAGGCGCTGCAGGCTGATCGGCAGGGATTTATATCTTCATCTTTATTTCTATAACACCAGATTATAACATAAAATAATAATAATGCATCATTCATTCACTCGTACTTGGTGAGGCGACGGGGGCGAGGCTGCCAGTCCTCCCGACCCCCACCGACATTCACTCGCTCACTGCATTCACACGGGCAGTGTGGGTGAAGTGTCTTGCCTAAGGACACAACGACAGTGTACACATGTGCCCGAGCCTGGAATCGAACCACCAACCTCTCGATCATAGGACGGCCCGCTCAACCAACTGCGCCACCGTCGTTATTCCAAGGTACTTCACGGGTGTAGCAGGGAAAGACAGAACCCAACGAGACCCACAAGAGCAGAACTTAGGAGACCGAGGCAAGGAACACCTTCCCTTTAACAGGCAGAAACCTTGAACAGAACCTAAAACTCGGTGGACAGACATCTGTCTGGACAGGCTGGGTTGAGAAAGAGAGAGAGAGACAAAGATCAAACGTCATTAGAGCCGGTTAATACTCTACAAACCTCTCTCCCTCGGTTTGTCCTCCACCTCCGTGCTGGTGCTAGCAGTGCTAACCTGGAAGCTAACGGGCCGTGTGAAACATGTCAGCTGTTCTTCCCGTGTGTGCAGACAGCAGCGAGGCCCGGTGCAAGGAGCTGCAGAGGAGGTGCGAGGAGCTGGAGGCGCAGCTGAAGAAGAAGGAGGAGGAGAACACGGAGCTGCTCCGGGACCTGGAGCAGAAGAACGCCATGATCTCCGTCCTGGAGAACACCATCAAGGAGAGGGAGAAGAAGTACCTGGAGGAGCTGAAGGTGAAGAGCCACAAGCTGGCCGTGCTGTCCGGCGAGCTGGAGCAGAGGGCGAGCACCATCGCCTACCTCACCGCCCAGCTTCACGCCACGAAGAAGAAGCTGCTCGCCGGCAGCTCGTCGGAGACGAGCCCCAACGTCAGC
This sequence comes from Brachionichthys hirsutus, assembly GCF_040956055.1. NCBI lineage: Eukaryota > Metazoa > Chordata > Actinopteri > Lophiiformes > Brachionichthyidae > Brachionichthys > Brachionichthys hirsutus. Next base: position 16,019,964 of record NC_090900.1, on the reverse strand, counting down.
CCGGGGACGACGATCAGGCCCACGCCGCCGGAGACCCCGCGGCGCCGCATGAAGAAGAGCCTCTCGCAGCCTCTCCACCCGGAGCTCACGGAGGTGTACCGCCTCGGCGCGGACGGCAGGCGGCTGGTCCTGCGGGAGGCGCTGGACGCCATGCCCGACCCGACGCCCTTCCTGCAGGCCGGGAGAGAGTCCCCCGAACTGCAGGTGCGAGAACGACCTGCTGTCATCCCTCCGATCACCGCCAGCCCCCGTCACAGCCCCGCTCGGGACCGCCAGTGCAGGGCTCACGTGGGCGTGGCACACCGCATCCCCCACGGCGCGACCCTGCAGGCCCCGCCCCCGCCCCCGCCCCCGCCCGAGGCGGAGACGCTCGCTGTGGACCAAGTCAACGCGGAGAAGGTTGTGCGAAAGCGCACGGGAACCGACAGGACAGTCTGACGTGCTGCGCTAACAAACACACGCCCCCTGCAGGAGCAGGGCGGAGCCTGAGCCGCTGTGTAGCCTGCTTTATTATCCGGAAAGACTTTCTTCTAGAAAAGGACGACTTTAAAGCATGCCAAACGTTTCTTATTTACAACGACATATTTATTACACATCCTGACTTTCGCGCGTCGACATCGGACGCTCAGCCAAATATCTGATCAGTGCCTGTTTAACCGGTTCAGCGCCGCGCAGCATCGTCACGGCTAGTAGCTTAGCGTCACATATCTTCCTCTTCCTCGCTTCACTTTGCTAACGTTACCGTAGCAACAAGCTACATCACAAACTACTGAAAGCTGCAGCAATGCGTGTGAGACGAGCCGTAATACTACTTTATAAATGCTGTATGTAAACGGACTTCTTTATTTTAAACGATCCTTCGGTAGCGAACGCAAGTCTTGACGGAAGTGAACGCGCCACACGAAGGGGAATATAATCCCATAATAACCTGCTTTTACATTAATCTCACTTGTCTATGACGTCGTAAACAATAAAGCACCGTTTCTGTTTGATTACTTGATGACTGCTTGTACAGAAAAGTAAAGGAACAATAGATCTATTTATTTGTAAATGGTATATCTAATTGACTCAATAGCAGCGACCCCTGGTGGCTAAAACATTTCAGGGTGTCCTTCCCTTCGTCCTGGGGGGGCGACGCAGCTGGAGCCCGCATGCTAACCTCAGCTAGCCGAGTTTTACCTTCCCGCTCCGGCGTCCCAGGCCGTCGGAAGGACGCTGACCGGAGCGGAACCGGAGCGGAACCGGAGCGGAACCGGAACGCACCGGAGCTCGGAGGATGAAAATAACCGAATCCTTTAACCGGAGTGGAATAAACTTTAAATGCTGGCGGCCAGAGATCGCAAGTAGGAACAGGGCTTCCGGATGTCTCACTCAACTCCAAATCCAACAAACGAAATGCTTTGATCTCCCTTTGAATCATTAGACCTCAAATTAAAACGAGTTCCTTCTGAATCCTGGATTGAACAACACATTAAAAAAACAAATGCAGTTATCAATTAATCATCTTAATAACTGGCATCAGAATATTTATAAAAAGATAACATCTGGAAGAATGACAATCAGGTACGACAAGCGATTTAAATGCATTTTATTTGAGAAACATTTGATTGAAATCACTTCAAAGGTTAAATAGACCTGTTATCTTATTTTCAGCTCAAAGGCCACTTTAGAACCATTAATCAAGGACATTGTTGGTGGTTCATTTTCTTGTTCTCTTATCAAACAATACTGAAAGTTTTCCTGGCGTCCCAAAGAGAACATTTAAAAGTGACATCCGAGGCTCATACGTTCTGGAAGTGTCCTGACATAATGCCTTATTGGGCCAAGATATTTAACATGTTGTCGAACATTTGTCAGACACAACTACAGCCTGATCCTGTGTTGGCATTGTTTGGAGTTCCCTCAGCCTTGACTGGTCTCTCGAACAGGCAAAAAACGGTTGTTAAATTTGTTACAGTGTTGTCTAGGAGATTGAGCCTATTAAACTGGAAACAAAAAAAACCTCCGTCCTACTTAAATCTCTTAAATGATGTAATGAAGCACGTTCAATTGGAGAAGATTAAATTCGAACTGAAACGGAGGGTAGATGACTTTTATTTGACGTGGGATGCGTTTTTGGAGTACTTCAGCAAAAATAAACAGAAATAAACATACAAATGCATAGATATGACTAGCTTCACCCCCCCCCCCCTCACTCCTCCCACCCCACCCCTTTTTTTTTTTTTTTTTTTTTTGTTGTCTCCCTTGTTGGTGTCAGTTTTTATTATTTTAATTATCAATGCAAGTGTGTATGGATATGTGTACATTGTATGTGTATGAGTATTTGTACATGCTGTACTTCAATGTTTTATGTGTTCATAAGAAAATAATAAAAAGATTTTTGAAAAAAAAAAGTGACATCCGATCTAGAACTCTTTGGGACGCGGCCACAGAGATACTTTATTTTAAGCGTCTTGTTTTCAGTCCGATATAGATTTTAAAATGAGGAATTTATTTTGGCCAGACCTGTCAGTTCTGGACAGGTCGACGCAGAGCGGCCGGCGGCCTCGCCGAGCCGGCGCCGACCTCGGGTGGTGATGTCATCATCTCGTGGTCGAAGCCTGGACAGACGTGACCACGTTACATCACAACGTCACAGACCAATAGAGGAAGGACGCCGAAAGCTCAAACCTGAAAGCGTCAACCGGCTCAGCTCCTCCTCCAGCTGATCATCGGTGACACTCGGGAGGCCGGCAGGTACGTCAGGCAGCTGGTCACCCGGGTGACGGCCCGCTGGCACCTCAGGTAAACCCGAGATGAAGCCCGGCTCCGACTTCTCCATCAAAGAGTTCGGTTCTTCCTCCAGCTCGTCCGTGTCTTCATCTACGATAACGGAAGAAGAAACTCGGCGTTCCGACCCACGGTCATTCCGGGCATCCGGTAACAACGGGATCGGGTCTTACCTGCTCCGCCCACGCCGCCGGAAAGCGTCTGGGTCACCTCGTCCTGAGTGTCACACAGCTGGTGGAGATCCAGACGAGTAAAATCACTCGATCACTGATTGATTTCATTTATATGGTGTAACACTGAAATACGCCGATACGGCGGCTCGGGGGCGGCGGCTACCTCCTGGATCTGGTCCACCAGGCTCTCGGCTCGCTCCACCGTCACATCCTTCAGAGAGAGTCTCAGCGCCGCCACTCCGGCCTGGTAGGCCTGCATGACCTGCGGCGGTGTGGAGGACACGCCTTAGAACGCTGACGGCGAGGACCAACGAGCAGGAAGCGACGGCCTCACCATCTTGTCGGAGTGGGACTGATTGACTCTGTCCAGGATTCCTCTGATGGACTCCAGCTGAGCCAACAGGCCGTCGGCCCTCTTCTCCACCCGCCTCCGGCCTCGTAGGCAGCGCAGCGCCTGCGGGACGGACGGACGGACGGACGGCGTCACCACCGAGCCAGCGACACGCGTCTCTGCAGCGACGCGTTAGAGCTACCTGTGACTTCCTGCCGTCTCGGAGCAGCGTCCTCGCTTCCTCTTTGCATCTGAGAAGACAAAGCAAGCGACGAGAACGTTCCTCGAGAAGCGTGGATCACAGTCCCACCCAGAACAGGTCCCACCCAGAACAGGTCCCACCCAGAACAACGGTCCCACCCAGAACAGGTCCCACCCAGAACAGGTCCCACCCAGAACAACGGTCCCACCCAGAACAGGTCCCACCCAGAACAGGTCCCACCCAGAACAACGGTCCCACCCAGAACAGGTCCCACCCAGAACAACGGTCCCACCCAGAACAGGTCCCACCCAGAACAACGGTCCCACCCAGAACGGTCCCACCCAGAACAACGGTCCCACCCAGAACAGGTCCCACCCAGAACAACGGTCCCACCCAGAACAGGTCCCACCCAGAACAACGGTCCCACCCAGAACAGTCAGACATCACTAACATCCTGCGTGGGACTAAAACCAATGATCAGATTATCTTAGTCCTTTCTGACGTACCTGTCGGCCTCCAGGCCCAGCTCCTCCACCCGCTCCCCCAGCAGCTTCTCGCTGCGCTGCAGCTGGTAGAGGCCAACGTCCAAATCAGTGACGGGGGGGACGCGACCCTGCCCCTCCAGACAGAACTTTACAATCTGTGAAGGGGCAGCAAAGAGCCGGCGGTCACAGATCTGGCCAGGCTCCGCCCCGACAGAGCGGTTCCCGGGACAACGCGCCTTACCTTCTCACCTTCCTGCAGGGAAACCGTCGCCTGCTTGTCCCGCTGCAGCTGCAGGACGGCCAAACACAGGGTGCTCTCGTCGGGACAGACGCCGGAGGACGTGGAGCGCAGCTCTTGAAACGACAGGATGGGGCTGCGGGCGAATTTGCTGCTCCGGTACGCCCCCAGTAATTCTGCTGCTTTCTCCTGCAAGACGAGAAGCGACCACGTTGAAGCCGAACGGCTGGAGTCTTCAGCGCCCCGCCTGGGAGCGGCGCCGCTCTCTGGGGGGAGGAGACGCTGGGACGCGGCCCAGGCCTGCGCTCCATCCTCACATAGATCGGGACCGAACACGCAGACGGTGGATAAACAAACCTTCACTAGTTCAATGACAACGAAGGACTCGTCCAGAGGCACCCGGCCGCCCCCCAGCAGGGCGGAGAAGCCCCAGTTCAGAGGCTTCACCAGCAGCAGGCCGACCCCCCAGGACAGCCAGCCGCAGTCCGCACTGGCAGCGAACTCAGACTCCCGCTGGATCCTCCCACACCTGGGTAAAAACAGGACGTGTAACCGGGCCGGCCGTCGGGGGCAGGGCGGCACCGGAGCGGCTGTTACCTGCCCATGGACCGGACGACGGTCGCTAAACCCAGCGGGGACTTGTCCCTCCTCCTGAAGGTCCGGTTCAGCTCCTGCAGGCTGACGCGCACGGAGCCGCGGCGTCGGCAGCTCTTCAGGATCAGAGCCGTCCAGAAGTCCATCTTACTGTCCCAGTCCGTCGTGTTGACATCTCGGTTCTCCTTAAAGTCGGAGAACAGGAAGTCCATCCGCTCGTCGTCGTCCCATTCAGGGGTCAGAGCGGAGGCGGACATGTTCCAAACCCCCGCGAAAACGACGCGTTAGCTAACGTTAGCTTCCAACCTATCTTAAACTGGAATAAAAACAAATGTAACGACCCGAAAAATATGCCTCCTCCTTCACCAAGACGCACAAAAAGCATTTGTTTCGGTTTCGCATGTCAACAACTTGTGGTTTCGCGCGGTTTGAGACATAAAACCGCGCGAAAAGGCGGTACATTTCGTATCACATAACAAATGCGCCAGCCTATTCCCGACAGACACGCTGGAATGTAAAACAAACGCTCCCAATACGTCTACTCGGGCACCATTTGATTGCGTCATCATTACGCGTCTCTGCGGAAGAGATGGAAATCTTTCGCTGTTTATGTTTTATTTTTTATTAAAACAGAAATAATACAACCAGTATTCAAATAAAATCAATAATAGAGGATCCAGGAGTAACTTTAAAAAAAAAACATCACCTCATTAACAACTACTACTGTACTACCGGCTTGTTACGTCAGGGGTCGCCACAGCAAATCAACGTTCTCCATATGATAAAGAATGAGCAGAAATATAAAGAGGTATAAATAGAAATGATGGCAGAATACAGTTAGGAGTTTTTAAAAATAATTGTAATATATATTCTCTGACTTTCTCACCTTGTAAATAAATCTTCAGGCTTTACTGACAAATACATTTTAATTATAATACCCAAATTTGCTTTGCTGCTGTTAAATATTCAGTCATCCTACACTTTGTGAAATGTGGGGACATTTCTGTGTTTGGGTTCTATAAATAAAAGTCATGCTTTTAAGAACTTAAACGATAAAGCAAACACACAGCTTCACATTTTCATGTTATTATTGCTGAGAAAACATTCGATCCAAAACGGATCCGTGTCATTTTAAAGATAAACCTAATCACAGGTTTAAAGTATTGCTCGGATGACATCATTCTCCCGTGTCATGCTCTGATCTGGTTATTGGAGTAAACAAGCGAATATCTGGGAGAAATAACCGAAGCAGTGACGTCACACTAATGTTTCAGGAGGACGTGCAGAAAAGCAGACTCATTATTGAATTAGTTGAACATCCGGTGAGAAATCTGTCTCCGATAATGGCCCGCGTGCCTCCGCCGGCTCTGACTGGGCCGGGGCTACTTGGCACCGAGGTCCACCACCAGGTGCTGGTAGGCCAGAGTGTTGCCTTTGAAGCTGGCGGCCAGCAGGACGTCCTTGTTGTCCACCGACAGCAGGCTGAACGCCCGCGGCGCTCTCAGGTTGAGCTCCTGGAAGGGCTGGAAGCGTTGGGTCAGGTCGTCCCACAGGTACACCCTGGAGAAGGAGAAATCACTGCCCAGAACCAGGTACTGGCGGAGGCCCACCGTGAAAGGATACACCGCCATCGAGCCCCGGGACGGGAGGACCTGGACCTCTACGAAGCGCTGCCCTTCCCAGCGGAGGATCTTGGAGTCGCCGATGAAGCGGGTGAGGCAGAGGTAAAGAACTTTCCTCACTCGGAAGTGCTTGACCATCTGCACGTCAGCCAGATCGGAGATCTGGGAGAAGAAGGAAAACTGCTTCTGGCTGCGGTTCCACTGGTAGACCACCGGGGGCCGAGAGGCGCTGGACAGGATGAGGCGCGGCTTCCCCGCAACCTCCAGGAACTCCGCGTGAGTGTCTCGATGCCAGGGGTGGAGCGACTGGTGCGAGTAGAAGCCGTTGCTGTTCCAGCGGTAGATGGTGGTGGAGCCGGCCTTGGAGCTGTCGGCCACGATGAAGAACCACTCGCCGTCCAGCTGGAAGGCGTCCACGAAGTTGGGCTTCCTCACGCGGGCGCTGTCGATGTCTTGGATCTTCACGAAGCGCTGCGGATCCTCTTCCCACCTGGAGATCACGTGCAAACGTTGGGTGTGAGCAGAAGGGAACTGCGTCGAGACCGTCCGCAGTTCCTCGTCGCTGTAACCCTGAATAAAGACCAGCGTTACCTGTAGATGTGAGATCCACCGAAGAGCTGCGCCACCACCAGGTAGAGGCCGCCGTCGATGACCGCCGGCTTGCAGTAGACGGCAGAACGCGCTGCGAAAACGCCACAAACCCGTCAGCAACCACGCGTTCCTGGACCGGAACGCTCGAAACGAATCTCCGTTACTGACAGGTGATGTTCTGAAACCCCCTGAAGGCCGTCTCCACGTGGTCCCAGACATACACGGAGCAGAACCCCGAGTCCGGCTGGGCGAAGGTCACAAACTGGTCCCCATTGAACTCGTAGGATTCCACGGACACCGAGTGGAACGGGAATGTGGCGAAGACGGCGAAATCTACGGGAAGACGATGCAGAGTTAGATGGCTGAAGTTCTGCTGCGGCACGGCGTCCCGGGGAGGCGGCGCCACCTGCGCTGATGCAGTTGAAGTCTCGTGGCGTCAGGTCCTGGACTCGCCGTCCCTGGAAGTCAAAGGGGCTGGCGCAGTAGACGGCAGGGACAGACGTGTTGGTCTTCT
>NC_090900.1:16004945-16009945 GCF_040956055.1 Brachionichthys hirsutus | reverse complement strand
ACGCTACAGGGCGCAGCTGAGCCCGGTGCCACCAGGGGGCGCTGTTGACCAACCGATCCAAACATACGGTGGGAACCGGGATAATCGCGTGGCAGAGAGAATCGAGCGTGAAGCAGCAGCTGGAAACACGAACGAGGAGGAGGAGCAGGAGGAGGAGGAGCAGGAGCAGGAGGAGCAGGAGCAGGAGGAGCAGGAGCAGGAGGAGGAGGAGACACGAACAAGTCCTTTAGGACTCGTGTCAGTTTAGAGTTTCGACGTCTCACTTCTTTATCGATCATTTGTGATCGCTTCCGGGTCGACGCTGACTTTTGGTCTTGACTTGGATCATGTGACGCGTCAGACTCGAATCAGGACTTGAGAAGCGAGTCTTCACTTTGCTGGAGACTTGTGGACTAAAGACTTGACAGTCTCGATTTTACGGGCTCGTTGCATCCGAGTCTTTCCGTCTCCGTCTTTAAATGCAACACGTACACACTAATCGAACTTTTGGAAACAGATGCGAGACTCGTCAATCCAGACTCGACTCGAGACTCGACGGCTGCTAGTCTCGACTCTGGAGACCTGTCAGCGTTGACTCAGGACTTGGCTCCGGTCTAGACTTGGGACTCGTCCCACCTCTGGGTCACACAGAGTTGTGGGTCTTCCGTGTCGAGTCCATGTCTTCCTGTCTCTCTGATGTTCATGTATGTGCAAGCTTCACAGCCGTGTTTCATGTCTTCCGAGGACGAAGGCCCGGTTCTGCAGAGCCGCAGGCTCGGCTTCAGGAGCGGCTCCTGCCGAGTCCGGGATGAATGAGTCATCGGCACAAAGCGTTCCCGTCTGGATCGCATCCTGAAGTCAGAACGGTTCAAACCCACATCCCTTCGGATGGTGGGCCAAAGAGCCTGAAAGCACGGCTCAGTCTGTCTGGGTCCATTCCCGCTTGGTTCCGCCCCCTCGTTGGTTCTGCCTCCTGGCTGCAGGAAAACAGGAAAACAGGAAACGCAGACAGGAATAAATCTGTTTCAGGTAAAGTCCTCCGGGCGAGTCGGACGTGTCCCAACACGATGCGGGTTTCACCGCCGGAGGTTTGGCACCGCAGTGAGGCCGCACCTCCTCCGCACCTCCTCCGCACCTCCTCCGCGAGTCTTTACTCGACGTGATTAACGGAGGTGAACAAGGGCGCGAATAAAGAGGCGACTCATCCAATCAAACTCTGTCCCCTCGTGTCCTCCTGGGGCCGCTGGCTGATGGACGCCAGAGGACACGATGACGTCAGAGGACGAGAGCCAGAGATTTAATTAAAGAGAGAACAAAGACATCCGGATCAGAGACGATGAGACGCTGCAGCTCGTCTAATCTCAGAGGAAGATCCTCAGGCGGGCCGCAGAGTTCAGAGACCCCCTCAGGCGGGCCATGGGGTCCAGAGACCCCCTTAGGCGGGCCATGGGGTCCAGAGACCCCCTCAGGCGGGCCGCGGGGTCCAGAGACCCCCTCAGGCGGGCCGCGGGGTCCAGAGACCCCCTGTCCAGCGGGTCCGATCGTCTCTTTCTGGGGGAACCAGACCTACATCTGTTCCTGCCGGTCTCCTCCTCTTATCCACGTTTTCAATCGGGACAACGCGGAGCAGCAACTCGACCCCCCCCCCCCCATCCTTGAGGTGAGCTGCCATAAAGGACAGGTGATACGTCTCCCGGGGGGGGGTGAAGGAATGCGTGCGGCCCGGGCAGGCCCGGATCATGTGTCTCCGCCCGGAGGAGAATCCGTGTCTCATTCTTGCGATGTAGAAAGTCGATCCGGTGGGAAAGAGGCGGGGCCACGCCCGGAGGCGTCAGGTGTTGTGTGGCTGCCAGATCACACCTTGTCGGGACAGACACCGCCCCGCCCCCCCTCCGTCTCATTTACCTGACCACACCTGAGACTCGCGGCGCCGCAGACACTGAACGTTTGTGTTTACCTCAATGTTTGTTTGTTTGTTAGCAGGATCCCAGAAGAACTGCTGGATGGATCCCGATCAATAAAACCTGCAGACGGGTCTAACTTAGATCCATTACATTCTGAGAGCGATCCGGATTCCCGTCTGGATACGAAAACATCTGGATTTTCCCCATTTACCTATAACGGAGGCTTTAAAACAATCCTATCTTGAAGGGGTCCGATCTGAACCATCCTGAAACACGTCTTCTGGTTCTGATCCAGAATGAGGTCAGGAACAAATATTACATTTTAACATTAAACCCATTCATGGATTAAGAATCAGTTAAAAATAAACATCAGCTCTGATTCACTTTGACTTTTCATGTTGGTGTTTAAAGATACAAGAACAATCTAGAACCTTCTGGTGCTGACCCAGCAGCTCGTTCCCCTCCCAGCTGGATTTACTCTGGATCACATCGGTACCTGCTCAGGTGTGATCATCCGGGTCGGAGGTCAAGAACCGGATCCACATTCGGATTATTAAACATTTTATTTTTTAATTTTGTCCATGACAATTATTTCAACATTTTCCTCTAATGAGGCCAAAACCAGCGAAACGGTTGGGCTGAACTTCCGAGATCCCGGATCCGGGAATGTTCCCCCAACGTCTTCATCAGAATCAGGAAACGAAGCTTTTCACTAATTTATCATGAAATCGTTAAATCCTGAAGTCGGGATCTAAAACCTGAACATCCGGCTGCTCCTCGAGCTCCAGCAGATTCGTTTCTGGAGATGTGTGAGTGACAGGCCGACGCCCCCGGGGGTCACGCCGCCTCAGGCGGGGCGCCGGGGGCCTGTCATATCCTAGAAGACGGGGTCCCGCCCCCGGACGTGGCGACCGGAGAGGCTTCGTTTGCCCCGTCTCTCCGCCCCGAAACATCCAGACGGAGGAATTAAAATCATTTCTGATTTCCTTCCGCTGCTCCGCCCAAAACCATCATCCGGATGGAACTGGGAATCCGTCACAGCGGGAAAACTGGGAATGAAAATTCCTCTCCAGCTTTGACAGCAGCTCCTGGCAGCGCCACATCAACACGTCCGTTTTCTGGACGCCACCCAGGGAGGGACGCGTCTCCTTCACCTTCAGGTGATGGTGATGCACCAGCCGATGGCAGGACGCCGGCGAGGGCGGCGCGGCTGATGGATGGACCCGCCGTCTGTAAACGGGGTCTATTTATAGAGCTCTTTAGAGCTCACACGCTGAAAGCTTCAGCAGCCGCTCTGCATCACAAGTTACACGGCAGCAAAGGCAACTCCTAAAGCGGGAGGAGCAGGAGGAGCTCCTCACGTCAAGAGGAGGCGCGCAACGTTTATAAGGCGTGGCGTTCAACCAGAACTATTTACAGGCGTCAGCGTCCCCCGAGGAAACCATGGCAACGGAGTCAACGTTCCGAAGGAGCTTCTTGTGATGGACGAAGGGACGAGGCGTCGCAGCGAACCCACACCGAGTTATGTGTGTGTGTGCGTGTGTGTGTGTGTGCGTGTGTGCGCGTGCGCGTGCGTGTGTGTGTGTGCGTGTGTGTGTGTGTGTGCGGGTGTGTGTGTGTGTGTGTGCGCGTGTGTGTGTGCGTGTGTGTGTGTGCGTTTCTTGGATGATTATGCAGGAAGTTCAGGGGAATCAACGTTTCTGTAAAACCGTATCCTTGAACAGAAGACGACGCGTTAATAAAAATAAAGGGAGGTGGAAATATATATTTGTCGTTTCTAACTGTATTTACAGGACGGGGACGAGGACGAGGACGGGGACGAGGACGAGGGCGGGGACGTCGACGTCTCCGGCTTCTCTGGAAAACCCGACTCCGCTGTCGTCTTTTTGATTCTTGTCCCACAAAATGCCCGAATTGGAGCGGCGAGCCTGAATGTGCTGTCCTCCCGATGAACAGGGTCACCACCGGGGTACCGGTCCAGACGACCCCCCCGACCCCCCCCCCCACTGAGCACCAGTGTCTTTAGCTTCATCTCTGGGAACGTGGGGAACCGTCGGAACCCGTGAGGTTGGGAGCGCAGGGAAATGTCCGTTTGTCTGGGGGAGGGGGGGGGGAGGTATCAGCGTTTCTTAATGGCTGCCCCGTTGGAGTGGGGGGGGAACTTGGGCAGGCAGGGCTCCTCGGCGCCGGCGTCGTGGGAGAACACCGAGTCCTCGCCCGAGGAGCAGGTGGAGCTCCGGGTGTCCGGGTAGCCGGGGGAGTACTGGTCCAGAGGCACGGACAGCTCCAGGTACTCCTGGGGAGAAACACGGTTAACCTTTGGCCCCCAGATGCCCCACCCTCTTTATAACGTGTGTGCGTGTGGGGGGGGGGCGCCCACCTGGTTGGAGGTCATGGCCAGGCAGCGGTCCAGATCCTCTACCAGCTGTTTGAAGGTCGGTCTCTGAGACGGGACGGCGTGCCAGCAGTCCCTCATCATCATGTACCTGCAGAGACCAGAGGGCCAGATCTACGTCAGGACCGGGGACAGGAGCCCGGGACGGGAGGGGGCCCAGAGGAGGCGTGTCCTTACAGCTCGTGGGTGCACGTGGTGGGCTTGTCCATCCGGTGGCCTTCCTTCAGCAGCTTGAACAGCTCCTCCACCGGAACGCCGGGATACGGAGACCCTCCCAGAGTGAAGATCTCCCAGAGCAGCACGCCGAACGACCAGCTGCACACAGACAGACGCGGCGTCACGCCGCCGGCACGCTGCGGGGACACGCGGCGGGGACACGCGGCGGCCCGGTACTCACACGTCGCTCTGGTGCGCGTAGATCCGGTCGAACAGCGCCTCCGGAGCCATCCACTTCACCGGGAGGCGGCCCTGCGGGACAGGAAGGCGTTACGGACCCCCGCTCGGCGCCACCCGGAGCGGGGGCAGGGCAGGACTCACGTTGGTGGTCTTCTTGTAGTAGTCGATGTGGTGGATGTCCCTCGCCAGGCCGAAGTCGGCGATCTTCATCACGTTGTCTTCCGTCACCAGGACGTTGCGAGCGGCGAGGTCTCTGTGGATGCACTGGACAGACGGGACAGACGGGACAGACAGGACAGACGTGACACGACTAGGACCGACGGCCA
>NC_090900.1:15975797-16004845 GCF_040956055.1 Brachionichthys hirsutus | reverse complement strand
GAACAACGGGTACTGGCTCCACTCCGTCACGTTGCCATGGTGATAGCCATGATGCACCGCCTGCGCGGTGTAGTCGGCGGTCAGGTGGTGAGGGGGGGGGTAGTGGGTGGGCCCGGGGCCGCTCCACTGGCCCAGCGGTTGCTCCGCCCCGTACGGGCTGTAGATGTGGTGCCCGATGACCCCCGGTTTGGTCATGTTGAGGACCCCGCTGTGGTCCTGGGGGCCCATCTCCTGGGGGCGTGGCTTCGAGGGGTCGTGGTCCGGGACGGTGGCGACGTCGGGGACTCTGGACCCCCCAGTGTTGGAGGAGGGGGACTTTCCGTACGCATGGATCCTGTGAAAGAAGAAGCCAGTCAGGGCCCCGCCCCTCATGACAGCGTGGAGCTCCGATTGGTGGCTTCCCTGGGACTCACCGGTAGGGCTGGTAGGAGGGCGGGGCGGGAACCTGCTGCTCCGTGTTGTACGGGTCTCTGGGGTCCGCTCCTGCAGGAGATCCAGCCCGGTGCTCCCTCTCTGCGGCCCACGGGGAGTAGCGCTCCTCCTTCACGCCGGCGCCGGCGGCCTCCTTCCTCTTGTCTCCTTCGTCTCCATCGAATCCCTCGAAGGACGACGGGCAGAAATCTGTCCAGGAGAAGAACAGAACTTTAAAATGTACTGAGCTGCCCCCCCCGCCCCCCTTCTGTGACCTCACTACGGCACATCCCTTCAGTCAATATGTTACCATGGAAACAGGAGACCCTCCTCTTCATCAGGGAGGGTCATCATCCACTAAATCTATCTAAACTAAACTAAATGTTGGCAACCAATCAGAAGCAGGTTAGACAGACGCTAGGATGTTAGCAGGATGCTAACAATTAAATATACAAAAATACTGTCTATTCTAAAAAAAAAGAATTAAAAAGAATTAAATGTAAAATAAATCAGAAATGTACATTCTGAATTTTGCATTTGTTTCTGCTCAGGTTTCTAAGAACAACAATAAGTCGTGAGGAGGGGGAGGAGCCTACCGGGTGGACTTCCTTCCTCAGACGTCAGATTGTCCGACATCTTGGCGTGTTTGTCGATGGCCGCGGTTTTTGTTGCTCGCCTGCAGCAGAACATCATCATCATCATCGTCATCATCATCATCATCATCATCGTCGTGAACGTTTCAGGACAACAAGGTGACCGAATCAAACGCCTCCTTGTGCCCGCCCACCTCTTTTTATTGGTGCCTTCGTCCCGGAAGCCTTTAGCGAACGGGTTGTGGTCGATCTTCAGCTTCGTGACCTGTAAAGGAGGGACGTCCGTTAGAGGGTAGGGCGGCGGTTGGGGGTCGGCGGCGGGGGCACGGGGACCCACCTTGGTGTTCTGGTAGGCGGTGACCGCCGTGAAGGACGTCTCCGGGAAGCTGAAGGTCTGGAAGACGCTCCAGCGGACGCTGTAGAGATCTTCGGCCTGGAAGATGTGGAAGCGAGGATGGTAGCGATGCATGGAGTGTAAAATGACCTGCAGGGAGGGGGCGGAGTTATTTAACCCCGACCAACACTTTGGAACAGCCCCCCCCCCCCCCGCTCTGGCTTACATGTCCGTGCTGGTCCAGAGTGTTGTTGGTGAGTTTCAGCTTCAGGAAGGAAACGGACTGCTTCATCCAGTGGCCCCCGGGGGCCGGCGAGTCCGGGTGGAGGTACGTCCTGCAGGGGGGCTGCGGCTCCGCTTTTCCTGCCACCTCCCATTTCTCTTTATTCCACTGTAGGAAACGAGAGGAGACGGCTCAGGGACGGAGCCCCCCCCCACGAAGACGGGGGAGCAGTGGGATCCCAGCAGGAGGGCAGCAAGAAAAACAAGATAGTACCTTTTGAAGTGCAACGCGGGGGGGGGGGGGGGCACCCACCTTGTACCTGAAGCCGTCCTCCGGGACCATGTCCACCAGCAGGATGTACTTGGCACACGGGACGAGGCCGGCGAGGTTGACCTTGCAGTGAGGGAACATCCTCCTGGAACGCCGAAGGGACACGTGAGGATAAAAGCAACGCCACCCGAAGCACGCCGCCCCCCCCCACCCGTCCTACCTCCCCGGTTTGGTGATGATCATCTCCGTCCCGATCTCATGGAAGCTCTTCCAGAGTTCAGGGTCCTCCAGAGTCATCCTGATGTTGCCCTGGAGATAGGCGTCGGGGCCGGGAGCCATGGAGGGGGCAGGGGGGGCGCTGAAGCCGGACTTCACGTCTGGAAGGGAACGAAAGCGGTTACATCCGTGCTCCTCCTCCTCCTCCTCCTCCTCCTCCGAGGAGGCGCCGTGGGCGAGCGGAGAAGACTCACCTCTGACGGCCTGCATGATGCAGCGTCCGGGGGTCCGGGGGGGTTCCTCAGGGCGGAGACGCTCCGGCAGGTCAGAGGGTCCAGCAGCAGAGTCCTGCCGGCGGGGGTGACCTGAGCTTTTAAGGGCAGCCGCAGAGGGGGCGGGGCCAGGAGAGGCATTCCCACACTTTGAAGTAGCACGAGGATGAGTCGGTGCCCTGCTGTGATTGGACGCTGCCGGGAATCAAAGGGACTTAGTGGAGCCTCGACACCGTCCCCACAGGAAGGGGGACGGACCAAGCGCAGCTTTATGAACTGCTAAGAGACTTAAAACAAATACGGACAGAGCGAGGCGGGCGGCGGCACCGGGCACACACACACACACACACACACACATACGCACACACACGCACACACACATACGCACACACACTCACACGCACACACACACACACACACTCACACGCACACACACACACACACAGAACACACACGCACACAGAACACACACACACAGAACACACGCACACGCACACAGAACACACACACACAGAACACACGCACACGCACACACACACACACACACACAACCACACACACACATACGCACACACAGAACACACACACACAACCACACACACACATACGCTCACACAGAACACACACACACGCACACAGAACACACACACACACACACACACACACAGAACACACACACACAGAACACACACACACACACACACACACAGTAGTGTGACGCATAAACACAGAGACGGGCCCGTCCTCTGGAACCTGAAGAGGTGAAGGCCTCGGCGGAGCGCGAGCCCATCATGGCGTAACAATAACTCTTTGTGGAGGTGACTTTCACCTGGGGGGGGGGGGGGGTTGGGGGGGGGGCCGCAGGCTGCTCGTGTATTGGGGTGTCTAGACGACGCTCTGATAATCTCATTAGACCAGATTCTGCATTCAGGCCATTAACAGCCAGTTAGCACCGGCAGCCCAAACCGGCCCTGAATGGGACGGGGGGGGGGGACGGGGGTGGGGGGGGGCGCCCCAGCGTCCAAACGGGACACATGCTAAACGCTGCAGCCATTAGCATAGAGAAGCGAGAAGCTGTCCTGTCTGCATACAAAGCCTCCTGCAGGCCCGGATGTCTGACGCCCCCCCAGAGACCATAGACCTCCCCAGGAACAACCCCCACGCCCCCCCGGCTGCAGGACGGCAGCTAAGAGTCCATAAAGACAGGCTAGAAAGTGTCAAAGTATCGACGAGCCCCTTTCAGGCAGAGTAAAAGGACAATAACCGGCTGATGGGGCTCAAACGGATCCCCGTGCAGCCGTTCTGCTAAACGCAGGAGGAGGGGGAGGGGGAGGAGGAGGAGGAGGGGGAGGAGGAGGAGCCGCGTGTTTCTGGCCTCCTCGTCATGAATCACAGGTCGGGTGTGGCTTTCATCACTCATCAGCTGGACCGGGTGAAGACCCCGCAGGTCGTTGTTGGGTCCGGACCCGAGGTGTAGGTTTCAGCAGCGGCAGCGTCAAACCCGCTACGCCCCGGTCCGGAGGCGACGGAGGAGGCTCTCCGAGGTTCATGGCAGGGTCCAGCGTCTCAGGTCCAGATCGCATCCAGCGCCCCCTCCTCCCTGGCCATTTGGTTTGGATGCATGGATCCTGAGCTGGACCGTTAACAGCCGGGACGGGATCAGACGGCTCTGCAGCCTAATAAAGAACCCCCGCGGCGTTCCGACGACGAATGTCACACCTCGGCCCACATCAGCGCCTTTGGTGCCTCCGGGGGTCACTGACCCCCCCCCCCCCCCCCCCCCGGCTGCAAGCATGTCGACAGGAGAACCCGAGCGGGAGCCCGTGCGTTCAGTTCCTCAGATTCTGTTTATGTACATCCGAGCTACGGCCGCACAGTACCGGTACCGGTACCGGAGTACGCGCAGGCCGTTACTCAGATAGTACCTGTATATTTATATTGAGATATATTTCATATATCGGAACGGAGCAGAAAGATTTGAGTTTGTTTAGAATAAATCAACATTTCGGCGTGATGGCAGGTCGAGGTCAGAGGTCAACATGCTCACCTCATGTCAGACGCTAGGGGGCACTCTGCGTTCTGTGATTATTTTCTTTCTTTCATTCTTCATTTTTAATCTGAGATTTAAACTAGAAGTTTCTTCTTTTGTTGAGCCTCATTCGTTTTTATTGCTGGAAGGCCACGCCCGACAGCCCGGAGCTGATTGGTTGAATTATAACAACCAATCAGTGATCGATAAACACTTCTAGAGTTCACTGGTTCTGAACATGTAGTTTTTATACACGGATGTATAACTTTAAAACTAATTTTACTTGTCGGTCAGAGAAGTTGTAAAGTTCAGATTTAGGATGTTTTCTTTAAACAATCCAATTTAAAATCCAGAAAATTCCTGAAGAGTTTTGCGAGTACGACCTGGATCCGGATCCGACGCCGAGGTTCTAGATCCGATGTCATTTTTGTCCAGTCCAGTAACCGTCCCAACGTTTTAGAAACTTGTGGCCATTTTCATTGAATCTGTGATACTGGAACTGACTCTAAAACCCATGGTGGTGATCAAACTGCGGCCCCCGGCCCCCGGCGCAGCGACCGGGGGCCGGCTCGGGTCACATTTGGCCCCCCACATAAGAAAACAAACCCGGCGTGCTGCTTTGCAGGCAAAGAGGCAAATGACAACTTCACAGCACTTCATAAGAAACTCCTGGAAGTCGCTAATGAAGACTAATGACCTCCCGCGTGTCGGGGGCTTCACGCCTGCGTGGAGGAGGCCTTTGAGGAGCCCCCCCCCCCCCCACGAGTAACGGTGTCAGGCAGGAGGAAAGAAAATGGATCATTTTTAGCCGTTTAAGTGAAAGTGAATTGAATCTCTTTTTCCAAATGGGCTCCTTTTAGCATTATGTATTAAAATTAATTTTAATAGAAATATTTTTTCACATTATTTTAAGAAAAGTGCTAAAAATAAATAAACGCTACGCTAGCGCGGTTAGCATCTCCATCCGTGTCGTCGTGTTTTACGTCAATAAAGATATTCCTACAAATTTGATTGACACATCTGGCACCGAGGCGGCGCCTCCCGATAGTCAACGCAGCCGGGTTTAGCAAACAGCCACTTCCTGTTTTATTTCCGTCTCTTCTGGAATCAGGTTTCACAACGCAGCATGCCAACGGAAAAATATATATCCCACAAAAGATCAAAAGAAAAACGGTGAATACAAAAATAGCACAAATTTCTAACTGAACAGGGTGTAAACATTCCCAATCTGCTACAAGTGTGAGGCCACGCGGCTGAAGCCCCGCCCACACGCAGCCCACCGCCGTCCCTCTGGCGTGCCGGCGTTCTCGAGTGCAGCTCAGAGGTACAGTTAGCGCACGACATAAAAAAGATGCGTAACGCAGTCCGGGCGGCGCCGTAAGCTGATGTGTGATATGCATAAATGGGACGCCACTGCGTCGTCGTTGGTCTCTAAAGCACGCAAAGGAAAGAGGGCGGGGCTCAGATGTCCATGTAATCGTCCTCGTCCTCCTCCTCCTCCTCCGACTCGCTCTCCAATGACGACTCCTGGCTCGACGTCTCCTGCACCTCCATCGCCGGTTGCCTCAGCGTGTCCTTTTTGACGTTGGCGGCAGACTGAGACGACAGGATGACGTTCTGCAGCGGGGAGGAGACGGCGGGGGGGTTAAACAGATCACGTGACCCCGGGTCATGTGACACGGCGTGACAGAAGTACCTTGAGTCTTTGTTTGGTCTCCTCTGAAATGCTGCCTTTTGGGGACAGGAGCGTGGGCGTGGGGGGCGTGACCGTGATCTCCGGGGGGAACTTGGTGACGGTGGAAGGGATGAAAAGCTTTGGCATGTTGGGCGGGACGCGGGCGCGGATCCGGTTTGGGTCTGGGGGCCTCGACTGTTCGCTGCTGGTGAACTGCTGCTGGTCTGAGACGCCACGACAACACAGGAAGTTAATGTTGTTGTTGTTTACGACGTACGCAACATGACGAATGCAGGCAGAAGAGCCGCTAATGTTAGCATGTATGTAGCTGATACTGCAGCTAATGTTAGCATGTATGTAGCTGATACTGCAGCTAATGTTAGCATGTCTGTAGCTGATACTGCAGCTAATGTTAACATATCTGTAGCTGATACTGTTAGCATGTCTGTAGCTGATACTGCAGCTAATGTTAACATGTCTGTAGCTGATACTGCAGCTAATGTTAGCATGTCTGTAGCTGATACTGCAGCTAATGTTAGCATGTCTGTAGCTGATACGGCAGCTAATGTTAACATGTTTGTAGCTGATACTGCAGCTAATGTTAGCATGTCTGTAGCTGATACTGCAGCTAATGTTAGCATGTATGTAGCTGATACTGCAGCTAATGTTAGCATGTCTGTAGCTGATACTGCAGGTAATGTTAGCATGTCTGTAGCTGATACTGCAGCTAATGTTAACATGTCTGTAGCTGATACTGCAGCTAATGTTAACATGTCTGTAGCTGATACTGCAGCTAATGTTAGCATGTCTGTAGCTGATACTGCAGCTAATGTTAGCATGTCTGTAGCTGATACTGCAGCTAATGTTAGCATATTTGCCGCTAACGTTAGCATGTCTGTAGCTAACATTAGCATTACTGCAGCTGATACTGCAGCTAATGTTAGCATATTTGCCGCTAACGTTAGCATGTCTGTAGCTAACATTAGCATTACTGCAGCTAACCTCCAGTTAGGCGCTGCCCTACCTGTGCAGGGCGGAGCTGTGCTACATGTGGCCGTTTCCTCCTGGAACCAGCCGGCTGCCGACTCGGGCCCCTGAGAGACGGAGGTGAGTTTCATCTGCTGACAAAGGTGGGACTCCTGCTGCCGGTAGGCGAGGCCCTCCGAGGCGTCCTGCTGCTCCTCTGGGGGAACAAACGACTCGCTTTACTTCCGTTTCATCCTGATGAGATGTTTTAAACGTCGAGTTTGTCGTTTGTAAACATAATCGTGACTCCCGAGCGTCCCGGCGACCGGCCATCAACCAATCAGCCTGAATGTGTCACAAACGATACGTTCGACAGCGAATCAATGCTTTCAGGCTCCTCTACTCGCGTTACCTAGGAAACCATTACATAATACTCTGAGCTGCAGCGACGTCAACCTGAGACGGAAGGCAGGCGAGATCAACCGATGCTGGACTCCAGGAGAGACGGCAAAATAAAATCCTGCAGGTAGGGGGCGGGACTAACAACACAAGAGGTTAAACATGAAGTAAACAAGAAACCTATGCAGCACAACGATGAAGGTGAGGATGAGGATGAGGAACAGGAATCAAAAGAGTCGCAATCTGGAGGAAATGATTTCTGAAACTTGTTTGGGGACCAATAAAACCCAGAAGGGGGAGGAAGCCAGGAATGTTGTGCAACAGGAACGTGGAAGTCCGGGGGCGCCCCCTGTTGGCCGCAGGGAGCACCTCCTCCACAGCAGAGCATCGTTTAACACTTCACCTCAGCACCCGAACACGTTCAGTTGCGTGTGCGTGACATGGTGGAGAAGTGGGCGGAGTCAGCTGTACCTGCGTGTGGCAGGAAGGCCACGGCGGCCGCCATGGCCGCTCTCCGGTGCTGCTCGTGGAAGCCCGAGGTTTGAGGTCTGGACAGTTTGCTCAGAGGCTCGTACACCACGGGCAGCGGGTGGCAGGAGGCGTGGCCGAGCAGGACGGTCGTCGGCAGCGCCGTGGGAAAGAAGATGTCTCGGTGCTCCTTGGTGAACTTGGGTGTGGTCGGGGCGTCGCCCGCAGCCTGACGGAGACAGAGAAAGACGAGCGGTCATGGCGTCTGCAGCCCCCCCGCCTCTGGGGTCGTTACACTTTTCAAACAATGTCGGTAACATCACGCTAAAAATCCTTCGTCCCCGTGCCAGAGTCCGGCGAGGAACGCGGCGCCGACCCGAACGACATCCCTCTGAGCCGCGTCGAGGGCTACTTATAAACACGAGAGCTGCACAAACAGGCGACGACAACAGATGCTGTCATGGCAACGCAGAGAGGAAATGAGAGAAGTTGGATGAGAGCTAGAGCCCAAAACCCGGAGCGGAGGAAAACCCGGAGCGTCACTGATTGAACCGAAGCTCCCGATGGAAATCGTCACAACGCGTTTCCGACCCAATAAGTGGTTCTGCTGATGGACGCCAGAGGGAACGCGACACAAAGGTGATGCTGCGCTCCGGGATTCAAACCCAGATGAGCCCGAAGCTCACAGGTTGTTCAGTCACTCCAAACAGATTCCGGGTTTAAAATTCCCCACACTCCTTAAAGCGGCACTTCGGAAGGAGAGAGATGCTTCTTGTTAAATTTAGCACCGTTTTGTCAGGACTTCAAAGCCCAGAGCGGCGACACGCACGCCGTTAGGCTCAGATACGCGCCGCCGTTAGGCTCAGACACGCACGCCGTTAGACTCAGACACGCCGCCGCCGTTAGGCTCAGACACGCCGCCGCCGTTAGGCTCAGACACGCCGCCGCCGTTAGGCTCAGACACGCCGCCGTTAGGCTCAGACACGCGCCGCCGTTAGGCTCAGACACGCACGCCGCCGTTAGGCTCAGACACGCACGCCGCCGTTAGGCTCAGACACGCACGCCGCCGTTAGGCTCAGACACGCACGCCGCCGTTAGGCTCAGACACGCACGCCGCCGTTAGGCTCAGACACGCCGCCGTTAGGCTCAGACACGCCGCCGTTAGGCTCAGACACGCCGCCGTTAGGCTCAGACACGCGCCGCCGTTAGGCTCAGACACGCGCCGCCGTTAGGCTCAGACACGCGCCGCCGTTAGGCTCAGACACGCACGCCGTTAGGCTCAGACACGCGCCGCCGTTAGGCTCAGACACGCGCCGCCGTTAGGCTCAGACACGCCGCCGCCGTTAGGCTCAGACACGCGCCGCCGTTAGGCTCAGACACGCGCCGCCGTTAGGCTCAGACACGCGCCGCCGTTAGGCTCAGACACGCGCCGCCGTTAGGCTCAGACACGCGCCGCCGTTAGGCTCAGACACGCGCCGCCGTTAGGCTCAGACACGCACGCCGTAGACACGCCGCCGGCGTTAGGCTCAGACACGCCGCCGTTAGGCTCAGACACGCACGGCGTGCTGCTGGACGATAATATTGGAGCTTTCATAAGATGTTTCTCCAGATCTCAGCGGGGAGCCGCAGCCAAATTGTTCTCTGAAACAGAGTCGAGTACGACGAAGCTCCCGACGGGATTCACGCTGCGGAATCAGACAGCAGCTTCAAAGCGCGCAGCTCTGATGATTCACGACGAAGCTGAGGTTAACCCTTTGACTGCCGCTCTGTCCGGCGAAGCTGAGGAAGCTGCAGCCGGAACGTCGGGAAGCGGCGAAGCTTCCCAGGCGGCAAAATGACAACACGCAACGAGCAATTAGGTTCCGCCGCGGCGCAAGTTAGCATAGGAGCGTCGCGTCACGTTAGCATTAGCTCAACACAAGCGACCTCGATGACAGCATTAACTCGGAGGGTTATTATGTTCCTCTACATGCCTTAGGATTGGCTGAGCATCGCCGTGACAACAGGGATGCAGAACAGGGGGAGCAACAAGCCGGTTCAGATGATGCCTTCAGGTTACTTCAGGTCATCCACCCCACGCCGAGAGCTATTTTTAACTCCTAGAGGAGGATCGCCTCAAAGGAATCTGTGATTGATTATTATTTTATGGAGTCGCAGGAAGAATCAGAAAATAAATCATCATGCGGATAAAGAAAGGCGAGAACGGCGTGCTGGTCAGCGAGTCCGGTTCTGGTGCCGAACGAGTCGCTGGACTTTGACCCGGCGACGCCGAAGCTGCAGCAAAGGAACCCAAAAGACACGATGGAAAGATAACGCGTGATCGTTTGACCCCTTCTGAGGGCGGGGGCTTCGTGTAGCCGTTCGGGAGTCATCCTCACGAGGAAGACTTAAAAGCAGCTAGCAGCAGTTAGCATCCAATGAAGACGCCAGAGCGCAGGAGGGATCTTCGCTGAGGCGGCATCGGCTAATCTTAGCTGGTCAGCTAGCTGCGACGCAGGGAGACCGGCTGTCATGGTTACCGGCTGTCATGGTTACCTGTCTTTGGGCAGATGTGGCCAACTGGATCTGGCAGAACTTCACGGCTTGGTCCAGGGCTACGTCCTCGTCGACCTGAAACAGAGCAGCGGATCTTCATTTTCCTCACACCCGGCATTAACATGGTTTACAGGGACGTCCCGTTCCTTCGGGGGACTCAGACGCAGAACGGCTTTCACTTCACGCCACGCCAAACCGCGGCGAGGTCGGGGTGGATCGGCGCCGTGCAGCCGAACGTTCGACCTGCAGCTTGTCGAGAAGCAGAACCCGTCTGGCGGGGGGGGGGGGGGAAACACGTCGAGGCTTGATGCGGCTCTCCCCCTTCATCTAGCACGCCAGCTAAATTAATGCAATGCATTCTGGGTACCTAGTCCTCCTACTTGTAGCTCAGTCGGTTCAGCCAGTTTTGGTGACGTCACAGTTGTGTGTTTACGTGTTAGCCGTCCTTTACAACAATGCTAACATATTAGCTTTAACCCCACGGGCGGCAGCTCCACTGCCGCCACGTGACATCACGAGAGAAATCCCACTTCCCATCACAGCAGGAAGTCTATTTTTAGAGTCAGGAAGTGAGCGAGGTCGATGTGGGTTAAGCGGGAGTAAAAAAGCGGCGTGTGGCGCCTGAAGGGGGGAGGCGCCTTCCTCCGGCGGGTGTCGTACTACTCAACCAGAGGCGGGAGGGTTACCTGTTTTATGAGCATGTAGGTCTCCGACATGATCTTCTCAATGCGTCCCAGGTCGTAGGTCATGACCTTCTGGCCCTGCTGCCACACCCTGTAGGCATCGAGCAGCAGCGTTTTCCCGGACTCCACATCCTCCAGGAGTTTCCTCTTCCTGTTGGGCCTCCGGAGCGGCCCCTGGTCGGCCCCGCCGGCCCCCGGGGCGACCTTGGGCACCGGGGCTTGGAGCTGCTGCCTGGACCCGATACTGAGCTCCTCCAGGGACAGCTCTGGTGTCCGGCGGCTGTCGGGCGCTTTCTGATGGGGCTCCACAGGAGCCTCTGCTTCCCCCCCCTGGTTGCCCCGGGAGTCTGCAGGTGTGGGGGCCCTCCCCCGGGTGCTGGTGTCCATCTCCATGGGCTCCTCTGGCCCTGCTTTGGGGCCTCCGCTCCCAGAAGTCTCCACCTTCCCGGGGAAGCCCTCCGGGACCGCTGTCCCTTTCTCTAAGGACGGCGGCGGCTGTGTGGCGAGCGGGGCCTGAGAGGCCTCCCTGGGCGCCATCCCGGCGGCGCCGGCTCCCTCCGTGAGGCCTGGCTTTTTGGGCAGCGCGTGTTTGCCGTCCTCCGACCCGGGCCCGCTGGATGCGTCTGTTGTGGTCATTTCCCCCATGGAGGGCGGGGCCGCTTTGTGAAGCTGCTCAGACACCTGAAACAGAAGAGGAACCGTCAGCCGGGGGGTCCGGACCCAGACCCTGACCCAGAGTGACGTGTTCTTCCTTACCCCCATCAGATTGGTCAGATTGTCCTCCAGAACCTTTACCGTTAGGAAAAATGCTCTCTTGGCCAAAACCTGGCGATCGACATCCCGTAAGTACTTCCTTCACGGAGGAGAAAGAAGCGAGAGGAGAGGTGTGAGAGCGGAAACCCGAGATCTCTCCGATAAGGACTATTGATTATTCATTCGTGGCAGTAATAACGCAGCTCAGATAAAACAAACGGACCTCCAGTTTGATGAAGACGCCGTTTCCACGGTTCTTAGCAGGATTACAGGAAACGCAGAACTCGGATCGATAATAACGACAAAGACGAGAAGCTCCAAGGAGCCTAAATCTAGAAACGCATCGGGACATCAGCTTCCTGGTCACGCGGGCCTTACTTCCCCTGGTCGGGGTTTCTCTGCAGCATGAAGGAGACCTTCAGCAGGGTGTCGTGGTCCTTGAGCTGAGACAGCACCTCCAGCAGCAGCACGATGGATCGGCTCATGTGAGACGCAAAACTCCCCGGGCGATCAATCTCATCTACCGGAATACGCCAGATGCCCTGGAGGGAGGAGGGAGGAGGGAGGAGGGAGGAGGGAGGGCAACAAAGAGGTCTGAGCTGGAAACGTCCAGGAGGCCAGGCCTCCGATTGGCTGGCGAGCTAACGCACTGATGGCTACGTTTGTTTTAGCTACGACCCGCGGGAGCGATTAGCAGGAAGCAGGAAGCACGAGGAGCTAACGGGGAAGCGTCCTGATGAGGAGATGGAGCGGCTGCAGGCTGGCTGGACATGCAGGAGGCGCGAGGGGAGGCGCGTGGGGAGGCGCGAGGGGAGGCGCGAGGGGAGGCGGCCTCATTAGCGCCCGGCTCCGTCCAAGCAGGCCGACGCGCTGCCAACAAGCGCGACCTTTTCTTCCATGGAAGGCGCCGCCTCTTCAGCGAGCACATGTCCGCTCGGCAGGTGAACCGAGGCGAGGCTCGCCGCCGATGCGAGGGCAGATGGCGGCCTTGAAGCACATGGCGAGGAGGGGAGCTCCAAAGACGGTGTCAGGATGGCGCAGGAAGTCAGGTGACATCCCCAAAATCACGAAACAGGAAGTAGGTCAACCTCAGATCCAGAGGATGGATCGATCCCGGGACGTCCTCCACGCTAACAGGAAGTGCTGATAAAAAGGATCCGTTTATTTATACCTGTTGCTACGAGAGGGGCGGGGCTTCGTCGTACAGGGCTGAAATCCTAAAGCCTTAATGACAAACTAAACTTAACTTCCTGAGGATTTACAATAAGGGGAGGGGCTCTGGAGGACAGATACTCCAATCAGGGGTGGGCATGATGTGGGCGTGGCCTCTGCTCACACACATCTGACCCATCTTCATCAGTCAGAGCCGTGGCTTTACTCAGATTACACTGCAGCACAGCCAAAGCAGATTTATAAGATTTGAACTCGGGGGGGTTTTAAGCCCCCCCCCGGGGAATAATGTGAACTCTGCCTGATATCTGGAGCAGCGGCTTCGGCCGACATCACGCAGAAATCAGACAGCTCAAGATGCACACCGAAGGGGCGTGGCCGAGGGATGGACGCACGACGGGAACGGGAACTTTTTGATGAAGTCAGAGCAGTTGCAGCCGCATTCCAGTCCTCTGATTGGCTGCCGCTCACCAGGTGAGTCTGGATCGTCATCATCAGCAGGGATTCAGAATAAATTAATAAAAAGCACGTCTCCTGCAGACGCGTGCTTCCTCGTGAACCCCCCCACGCCGACGCCGTATTGGGAACAACAACGCTGGAACCGCCCCCGTCGGGCGGAGCGATCCAAACGATTCCAAAATAAAAATGTAATTCAGCATCACAAAACGGGTCAAACAGAACCCCCCCCCCCCCCCCCCAGGACAGATTTCTCTTCTCTGGAAGTTGCCTGGAGGCGGCGGCGGGTTTCACCGCCAGTTAGAAAAACGTCTAATTGGCAGCGGTCTGTAGGCCACACCCACTAATCGGTCCACACCCACTCACGTGTCGATCTGCGTTCCTCTCTACGTCTGAGAAGCAATACCCCCCCCAGGAGTAAGAAGCCACCTTCCCCCGCCACAGAAAACAACAACAACAACAACAGAAGGGTAAAGGTCGGCAGGAGCAGGACGCCACTCACCATCACCGGAGGACGCGGCCCGTTTCCTGCCGGGCTGAGCAGCGCCAGCAGCCCCGACCCTGAAACAGGCTCAGAGAGCGAGGGCTGGGCTGCAGGAGAGGAGACCACGGCAACAGAGGAGGAGGAGGAGGAGGAGGAGGAGGCTGGAGTCGGGCCTGCGAGCTCCCACGGACTCGCTGCTCTCCCGGTTCCAAAACAAAAACACCCACGCACTCCATCGCTGCCCCCCCCCCCCCCCCCCGACCCCAGCCTGCTGGCGGTTCTCCTCCTCCCACTCCTTCGCCTCGCTGCACTATAACGCCGCCTGCAGCCAATCGGCGCCGGCCTTTGCCAGCCGCTCGGAGCCAATCGGAGGAACTCCCGCCTCCGATCGGCGCACGCCCACACGACACAGACACAAACAGTCAGGGGGAGGGGCGGAGCACGAAAACCGAGCAACAGGAAAGAAGCAGAGAAAACGCCGCAGGAAACGTCCCGCCTGAGCCAGCCCCCCCCCCTCCCCTCGCCCCGCCCCGCCCCGCCGGCCACCATAGACAGAGCAAACAAACGCACCTCGCTTTCACGGCTTCCTGTTCAGCGAGTGGAGGGAAAGGAGAGCTGCTGCAGAACGTGGAGCTTCCCGATGAAGGAGGAGGAGGAGGAGGAGACATTCCGATGGCCACGCTTAAATGCTCCAGCATGCAAATCTAAACATCGACTAAACGTTCTCGTCAGGCCAACGCTCCTCCCCTTAGAGGAAAGAGGAGTTCTCCGGAGTGGAGCTCCGCCCCCCGGCACAGCAGCGCACACAAAGGTTTGAGTCACACGGCGACCCGAGGAGAGGAACGCAGGAGTGACTGCTCCTCCCGGAACCGGACACGAGGAGACGCCGAGGCTTACCTCGGAGCAACGGAACCGAACACGAAGGCTCGGAATGTCCCCCGGGTTACCGGGACGGACCGGCAGGACGCACGGGACAACCGTCGTCTCTGGAGCTTCTCAGAGACAGTGAGTGGGTGGAAGAATGTGTGTGAGTGTGTGTGTCGGGGCGAGGAGGGAGGAGGAGGGAGGAGGTACCGCCGTGCCCGAGCGAACACAGAGGGAGTCCTCGGATCCGCCCCGGGGGCCCGGGGGCCATCGTCACATCCGGCCTCGCCGCTCGGCTTCAGGGCTGGAGAGGAGCACGCGCGTAACTTGAGGGGAGGCGTCCAGGTGACAGTCAGAGGAGCGCTGTCTGCACACCGATAGGCTCCTGCATGCAGACAGCCCAGCCAGAACAAACTGGGGCATCGTGACCACATGAGGGACGCCCCCCCCCCCCCGCCCCCCCCGCCCCACGTCTGTACACAGTTCTACTGATTAGCAGCACTGCGCTAAGTGACGACGACGGCCGACCACAAATTTGTGTCAGAAATTCACCCAACTGTCAGACAGCCAATCAGAGCTCCAGGTGATCGACTCACCTGAGAGGAACAGGTTAGACACGCCGTGTAGCCGCCGCCTCAGGACGCGCTCATACGCTCCCCGAACTTCACCAGCAGTCCAGAAACCAACCCGACGAAAACGGCGCCGTTGTCCCCAGGCAGAGCGAGAGCGATTGTTTGAAGAGCGAGAGCGATTGTTTGAAGGAACAGTAAAGCTACAGCAGGCTTTCCTCCAGAAGGGGCTCTGTGAGAGCCCGGTGGGAGGCGGAGCCGGCGGCGTCCTCCAGCTTATGCTCCCCCCCCCCCCCTACGGTCTGTTGACTCCACATCCAACCTGTTCGCCTCCAGCAACACGACCGTCGCCTGCCGCAGTGCGAGGCAACAGATTCATCGTACAGAGGCGTCGCCTACCGACCAATCGCTTCCTCGGATGACGACGTCATGACTCACGGACGACCTCGGTGCGTGGACGGGTTCAGAGAACGCAATTGTGTTTTTTTTGCACAGATATCATCCAACAGCAGAGAAGCTCTGTTCTAATGCGTCCCAGTGAATCAGAGGTCGACGGCGAATATTCAGTGAAACGCTGACTAATCACATGACATCACCAAAACGTCGAGTCGGGTACAGGTATAGGCATAGGTGTGTGAGATACACGAGGTGAGGTGCAGGTACAGGTACAGGCGTGTGAGGTACAGGTGCAGGTGTGTGAGGTACAGGCGTGTGAGGTGCAGGCATGTGAGGTGCAGGTAATATCGTGTGAGGTGCAGGTACAGGTGTGTGAGGTGCAGGTACAGGTGTGTGAGGTACAGGTACAGGTGTGTGAGGTGCAGGTACAGGTGTGTGAGGTGCAGGTACAGGTGTGTGAGGTGCAGGTACAGGTGTGTGAGGTGCAGGTACAGGTGTGTGAGGTGCAGGTACAGGTGTGTGAGGTGCAGGTACAGGTGTGTGAGGTGCAGGTACAGGTGTGTGAGGTGCAGGTACAGGTGTGTGAGGTGCAGGTACAGGTGTGTGAGGTGCAGGTACAGGTGTGTGAGGTGCAGGTACAGGTGTGTGAGGTACAGGTACAGGTGTGTGAGGTGCAGGTACAGGTGTGTGAGGTACAGGTACAGGTGTGTGAGGTGCAGGTACAGGTGTGTGAGGTGCAGGTACAGGTGTGTGAGGTACAGGTGCAGGTGTGTGAGGTACAGGTGCAGGTGTGTGAGGTGCAGGCGTGTGAGGTGCTGGTAATATCGTGTGAGGTGCAGGTACAGGTGTAGACGTGTGAGGTGCAGGTACAGGTGTGTGAGGTGCAGGTACAGGCGTGTGAGGTGCAGGTACAGGCGTGTGAGGTGCAGGTACAGGTGTACAGACATGAAACACGTAAACTGGTTACGCTCTGACTTACATTGAAGAGGTTTGTCTTGTTTCTCTCACAGAACAGTCCTTGTGCTGGCATGTGTTTCAGCTGTTGCCATGGGACACTGCTTCCTAGCAACACATCTCGGGCCCACTGTAGGTTCTGCGAAGAGAAATAAATAAATAAGGAAATGAGAAACACGTATTTATTCAAACATAACCCCGAGGAAACCCTTCCCCCGCCGGCGCCGGCCGGCCGAGGCGGTGCTGCAATAATGAACAATACGCTCATTTGCAATCACGAAAACGCAGCGCGATGACTCACACGCCAGAGCGGCTGTTTGGGCACGGTCCCGACTCCCGACTCCCGACTCCCGAGCTCACGGCACGTCGGGTCCAGTTTCACAAACCGAGGAGCCGGTCGATGGGCAGGAGAACGAAGGGGGCGCGGATCTATAGGGGTGTGATGGCAGCTGAGCGGCAGCGTGCATCCGACCGCATCCGACCGCATCCGGGTGGACGGTGGCTCCGCTGCGGGACGCCCGCCTCAGCCCAGAGTCAGTTTAAATGGTACCTCTAACGGCCATAAAACCCCCAAGTCCCCTTTCAAGCCCAGTTTTGACTGGGCAGGAAGAGGCCCGGCGGACCGGGTTCTGACAGAGGGGGGGGGGGGGCACCACCGTGAGGCCCAGTATAGAACTGGGACTCCCAGGGTGCAGCGCTGCAACCCAAACACACCTCAACAGACCCAAAGCACCAGAACTAACGCCTCCACGCCCCCCCATTAAGCCGGATCTGTCGGGGGGGTGGGCTTTATTTAGCCGCTACACGCTAACAGAGATCCCAGAACCACTCGGCCCCCAGCTGAGACGATGCGTTTAGACTCCTCCCCTGCAGTTTTACAGACTATTTCCCTTAAAATCACCTGCAGCGTCACGAGGGGCGGGGCAGAAGAGAAAGCGAGCGACACGGGAAAGGGTTTGACGGCCGAGCCGTCCTGTTGGAGGCGCCGGCGGCGAGCCCGGGCTCACCTGGTGGGTCCGGCTGTTGGTGTAGAAGAACGCCAGCCGGTAGAGGCTCTTGTAGTGCTGAGGGAAGCGGCCGAGGCACAGGAAGAGGGCGCCGACGCACGTCTCCAGCAGCAGGCGCCTCTGGTCCGGGCGCTCCGCCGGCAGCGCCGTGGGCACCTCCACCACCTCGGCGGGAGGCTCCGGCTTCCTCTTCCCGTCGCCGGCCGGGGTTTGAGGGGGGCCCGGCTTCAGAGGGTGAAGGCCGGGGTCGGCGGGGGCCTTGGTGGCCGAGGCCTCGGGGAGCGTCACCACAACGGACTCCACCACTTCCTGGATCAGCTTCTCCTCCGTCTGGACGGCGGGTGGTTCTCCGTGCGACGCTGAGGCGGCAGTCAAAGGGTTAACTCTTTCCTCAGACACCCGACAGGCGACCAGCGGGACAACGTACCCGCGTCCTCGGACGCCGGCCGGCTCTCCTTGGCGGGGGTCGTGCTTTCCGAGGAGGAGGAGGAGCTGGCTTTCCCGGAGGCCGGCTTGTGGCTGCCGTCCTGGGAGCTGGCGGGGTCGGTGAAGGCGTCCTGGGTGGAGTTGGAGTCGGAGAGCATCACCGCCTCGCTGTCCCGACTGCGTTCTGCCAAACACAGAGATGGCGTCACGCTGGACGCAGCGAATAAACGGAGGTCGGACATTTCTGTCTACGCGTGGTTTACTTTAACATGCGATGCAGGAAGACTGCAGCTGTTGGCCTGATGTGATGTCGGGGGTGGGGGGGGGGTGTATGAGACAAACGAGTCAAGTGCTGATTAGTGCGTCCCTGATGAGGCGCCGTTATAAAGCAGAGACGGACGAACAAGCTAGCGTTCCTGCTAATTGTCATGTTCTGCAGCCTCAGCAAAAAAAAAAAAAAAAAAGTCCTTAGCGGAGAAACTCCGACTCCGAATCAAGCACACAGGAGGACACAGCAGAGACACGGCGGGACGGAGACGGGTGTAAAGAGCAGCATGTCCTCTGACAGGGCTTGGTGGGGATGAATAGCAGTACCATTCAGGGACGCCAGCCACACGGAGACCTGGGCCGGCAGTAATCATGGTCAAGCTCTGGCGAGGCTGTTGGAGATACGGGGAGCCGGTTTTAAAATCAAGACAATCGGAATTTGTGTTCCAGAGAAACATTTCCTTCAACATCATTTACCTTCCAGGATTAAAGACACGGGACCCGATTCGGAGACAAACAGCAAGTCAAGCCTCCGAACAACAACGTAAACGTCGGCACCGAACTTCCCGGCTGTCCAATGCATCAAATAAATAAAAATTAACCGTTGAAGGGAAGTCCGGTGAGATTCCTGCAGCTTCGCGTCGCTGTCCCTTTAAATGTCTCGCTCGGGCCCCGCAGCACGGCGGGACAACGTCCAACCGGAGACGCGGTCCAATAATCCGTCAGCCACGTTCCTCCTCCTGACTCGGCATTTTCACACTAACTGGTCATAATTGGAGCTCATAGTCGAGGGGGGGTGGGGGGGGGGGCAGCGAAGCACATGATTGACACCAGGCTGTGAAGAATCGACGGCGCCTTCGAGCCCACACCAAACCCAGATAGAGCGTACCCACGTGACAGAGCAGACAGCTGTGATAGGTGGGGGGGGGGGGGGGGGGCTGGTCCATCAGCGACATGCATATAAAAGGCAAAGCAGGTGGTAAAGCAGGCAGGCAAAGAGGTAGCAGGCAGGCAGGCAGGTAGGCAGGAAGGCATCAGGAAAGGGCGACACACCCGGCAACACGGGCAATATGGCTGCTTCCCGAGCGCGTTCAAGCTCGACGCGCCGCGGAACCTCCAGATCCAGATCCAGAGAAATAAAAACATCCTCTCCCCGCGGCAAAACCGACAACGCTGAAATCTGAGCAGCTAGACACACACGCACGCGCGCGCACGCGCACGCACACACAGCGTCGTCTCAGAACTCCTAAACTAACTGGCAGCCATATTGCCCATTTGGCCGCACCCCAATCACCGGGGGGCGTGGGGATCATTGGAAATGAAACCGAAGCCGTTCCAGCATGGCGGCGAGCGACCCGAGCGCTCCCGCGGGCTCCTGTCCCGGCGAGCCCAACCCGAGTCGGTGTCTAGGACCGGGACCGTACCATCGGCCTGCCGCTCCTCCTGCCGCTGCTGCTGCCACTGCTGCCGCCGGAGCGTTTTGCGTTTGGCGTAATCGTGGTCAAACGGCGCGGCCACGAAAAGAGGTGATGTGAGACCTGGGGTGGCGGCGGACGGGAGGGAGGAGCTGAGGGCGGGGCCTGCGCAAACTGATGCACAGTTACAGTCCTCTTCCGTCGCGGAGGAGGGCTTCTCCCTGAAACAGGCAGAGAACAACATTCTGAACGCCGGCCTCGGGATTGGCTGTTCCCTGACGGCTCGCACGGCGGGGGCTCACTTGTCATTGGACCGCGGCATGCTGGGAACGCTCTTCTCCTCCCCTCGAGCAAACGGGCCGGTGGCGGCGTCGACCAGCAGGCCGAACAGGAGCTCGTGCTCCAGGTCCGGCTCGTTGGCCTCCAGCAGCTTCAGGACGGTGGCGCCGAGGCGGAAATGCAACTGGGCAAGGAAAGAAAGGGTCACGGGGGGGTTGGGGAACGCCGCGCGGCGCAACCAGGGGGGGGGTACCTCCAGGGCCTCCATCGCCAGGTCGGGGGGGTTGTGGTAATGGATCTTCCGTGGGTACCTGGCGGCTTCTTCGTGGAGGTAACGAGCTGCCTGCGAACGTAAAGAGGAGACGCGATTGGTCGCTGCGTCTGCCCCGCCCCCCACGACTCGCTCCGTACATCCGGGTCGGTCCTCCAGATCCGAGAGGCTTCCTCAGTTCTGGACTTCCATTCGTCACAAATATTTGTTTCTCAATTATCCAAAAATGTGGTCATTAAAAAAGACTGGTGACACCTGGGTCACACCTGCCTCCGTAGCCCCGCCCACTCATCCGAGCGCCGGGGTCGGATGAAGGTGATTTACCTTCCTGTAAAGCTGAAGGTACTCGGCGGGCGGCTGTTTGCGTTTCTCCGCTATCTTCCCCAGCATGTAGTGAATGAGCCACTCCTCTTCGTCGCTGTCACACTCGCAGCGAGCGGCGCCCTGGAAGCACTGGAACGCCGTCTCCAACATGGCGTCCCGCCTCTCCTCCATCTGAGGTCGGCAAGAGGAGACCGAGTGACTCGCCAGAAAGAGGCGTGTGAAATCTGCCCAGGTCGGCGCCTCACCTGTCGGACCACCTCGGGGGGGAGCTCGCTGCGCCACTGCTTCAGCTGCCTGGAGGCGAACGAATGCAGGGCGTACGAGATGGCGCCGTACTCGATCCACAGGGACAGGTTGGAGCGGTCGATCTCCAGCGCGCGCTTGAAGCACTTCAGCACCACCTCCGAGTGCTTCCAGATGGGAACGTCGCTCTTCAGCTCGTTGGAGTTGAGCTTCTCCTGGATGCGGCTGGCCCGGGCCAGCGCCATCCCGGCCCAGGAGTCGAACCTGAGGAGGGGCGAGACGCGGGACGACGCGTTCAGGGGCTGACAGGCGGGCGCGCGACCTTTCGCCGTCGACAGGCGCGCGCGCGCGACCTTTCGCCGTCGACAGGCGCGCGCGCGCGACCTTTAGCCGTCGACAGGCGCGCGCGCGCGACCTTTCGCCGTCGACAGGCGCGCGCGCGCGACCTTTAGCCGTCGACAGGCGCGCGCGCGCGACCTTTAGCCGTCGACAGGCGCGCGCGCGCGACCTTTAGCCGTCTACAGGCGCGCGCGCGCGCGACCTTTAGCCGTCGACAGGCGCGCGCGCGCGACCTTTAGCCGTCTACAGGCGCGCGCGCGCGACCTTTAGCCGTCTACAGGCGCGCACACAGAAGATCCTGGTCTTGTGTTGCCATCTAGTGGTCACTATGAGGGTTGCGCTGCACTCGATCTTTTATGTTTGTGTTGTTGTGATGATGATGATGGTGATGATGGTGATGATGATGCTGATGATGATGGTGATGATGGTGATGATGATGGTGATGATGCTGATGATGATGGTGATGATGGTGATGATGATGATGATGATGATGAAGATGCTGGCGCACTGCTCTGCAGAGGCGTTACCTTTTGGGACACACACATATGTCGTGCATGTAGAACTTGATGGCTTTGGACTGCTCCTTGTTCTTGAAGTGGTAATCAGCCAGCAGGTAGTAGATCTCATCGATGATTGGAGGAGCTGGAGCTCCGCCCTCGGGAAGACACGGGGCCTTAAAGAGATAAAACAAAAGCGTAAGGATTCCCGCGCCACGGAGAGGGGCGTGTCCTCGGTGCCAGCTACCAGTCGACCTTCTCCGTTATGCCTTCGATGTAATCCGCCACTTCGTCCATGGTCAGCGTGGGGGTGTCGCCCAGGGGGGCGACGCCAGAGAACCTCCTCAGCAGATTGGCCAGCTCCGCCGACACCGTGCTCGTCTTGTAGCTGTCGAAGTCGGGCAGCGACTTCGGTTTGAAATACTGGAACATGAAGAGGGCGTCGCCCCACAGCAGCTCAACCTGTGGGGGACGAGGGACGGCGTTAGCGTCAGCAAGAGAGAGAGACACACACACACACACACACACACACACACACACGTTCCGACGCCCTGAAAAGGTGGAGCGACACAAAGAGAACCGAGGAGGGCGGGGCTTCCCGTCCCCGCGAGGGTCGATGGGGTCACGTATCCGCGTCGCTGGCTCCGGCTCCAACTAGTTATTTTTGTAAAAGGTGCGAAGTCCTCCCAATTAGTCGAAGCATGGAGGCGTTCGCCGCCTCTTCATCACTATCTAGCTATTATCCAATGAGGAGGATGATGATGATGATGATGATGATGCTGTAACGGCTTTTTACTGGGATGGTTCAGAGATGATCCGTGAACCCTCCATCAACATGACAGAGAGAAGCCTTTCTGTCACACACGGGTCGTCATGGTGACGCGTACGACATCACAGCTCACCTGCGGAGCGGAGTGGTCCTCCAGGTAGCGGGCCTTGCTCTTCTTGCTGGGGTAGGCGTACAGGCAGAAGAAGCACTGCTCCAGCGCCACCTCCAGCTCCTCCCTGTAGGGACGGGAGCCATTTTGAGAGGACGATGCCATCTCCTTCTCCAGAACCCGAACCTGTTGGGAGGCACAAATACAAATATCAATCCCACTTCAGCAGACACGGACCGGACCGGAACCCTTGGCTGGAGAAAGCAGGAACTGGATTATGGATTTTTCCATTTCTAAAAACTCTTTACGTCATAAACCGATTTTCATTTCAGGATAAAAGCCTTCTCAGCAGAGCCTCGCCGTCTTTCAGAGAAACTCATCAAAGCTCCCGAGCGCTAAAATATTCATGCTTAATGTGCAGCCATGCGTCCCTCCCAGACATTCGGTCTGAGGCGTGATTTAGCTCTACCCACAATGCTTTGCTTGAGCCTAAGAGACACTTGTGTTCTTGTTACCTCTGCCAAGGAGGTTAATACGCCCGACAGCGTTTCTTAGCAGGATTATGGATCTGGATGAATAATCTGAAGACGGGTTCAATTAAATTCTGAGAGCGATCCGATCAGTTACCCAGTCACTTTACGGAGGAGGACTCCCTTTCAAAGGAATAACCCCCCCCCCCTTGCTTCTGCCCCTCCCACCACAGCTAAAACGGGATGTAATTAATAAAGAATTGTGTTAAAGTAACTTTTATTTCGCTTTTGTTTCTGTGTTATTTACACTTTCATGTGTTTTATCTGTCGTAATATACCTGTAGGCGTGTAAACGGGGATTTATCTCGTTTACAACATTTATGATGGGAAATAGAGTTCCGGTTTTCGGACAGTATTACGGAACAAGTTATGTTGGAGAACCGAGGTTCCACCGTCGGGGTCCGATCTGAACCGTCGTGAAACACGATCAGAACGTTTCAGTTTGAACCTTTTGGCTCAGATCGGACCGGGAACTTTGGCTACAGCCGGCGAGACACGCCACAGAAACGTGTTCGGCTTGGACGCCGACAGCAGGCGGTCCCTGCAGAGGGGGGGAGGGGGGGGGTCCCCTTCACTCACATAGAACTTGAGCAGCGCTCCGCCCGAGTTGCAGCACAAGGTGCGACGGCCGAGGTACTCGTGGGCCGTGTTCAGCAGCATCAGGGAGGAGGGCAGCATGGGAGAGTCGGAGTCATCTGGGAGAGACGCCAGACGATTCACCAGAGAACGAGCACCGGGGGGGGGGGGGGGGCGGGGCGTCAACGAACCTTCGTCGTCTCCCACAGACATATGCTGCCGGAGCATGCAGTCGAACGCGGCCTCCTCGTGCTTGATGATGCGGTACAGGATGATCCACGGCAGCACCGAGAAGAAGTACGGCTCCTTGGGGTCGTCGGAGACGCTCATGCTGAGGTCGATCAGCTGGGAGGCATGAACGCATGAACAACGCATGAACGCATGAACGCACGTATGAATACATGAGCCACCGGGAACGTCTCGGCCCGGACCTGGATGAGGTTGTTTGCGAGTCGGGCCGTGCTGGAGAAGTGAGGAACGTTGCCGAGGAGCTCGGCGTCTTCGGCGAAGCAGACCTCGATGCCGGCCAGCAGCTTGAGGATGGTGCCGACCCACTCCTCCTTGCTGGGGGGGGGAGCCGCCGGCGGCGGAGCCGAGCTGCTGCAGGGCCTCGTTCAGCGCCAGATCGCTGCACTGCAGGCACTGCTGGTGGTCCTGCAGCTTCAGCAGCGAGTTCTGGACCAGAAGGGGGGCGGCGGGGGGGTTACACGGAGCAGCTCTACACAGGCATGGATGACTGGAGCGGATCTGACCTGCAGGAGCAGCAGCTGAGCGGGCCGCTCCGGTGCCGAGCTCACGAACTCCAGAGGTTTGTTCCTGCCGCCGTAAACGAGCGTGGGCCGCAGCAGACGCACGACGGCGCCGAAGTCGGCCGCCTCAGAGAGGCGCTGGATCTCCTCCAGGGACTGGCAGCGCTCCAGGGACTTCAGGCGCCGGTCGATCTGAGCGAAGGGAGGCGAGGACGGGTTCGGAGACGGGTTAGGAGACGGGTTAGGAGACGGGTTAGGAGACGGGTTAGGAGACGGGTTAGGAGACGGGTTAGGAGACGGGTTAGGAGACGGGTTAAGAGACGGGTTAGGAGACGGGTTAAGAGACGGGTTAGGAGACGGGTTAGGAGACGGGTTAGGAGACGCCCCCCCCCCAAACCGAGGATTCAGACCGCGCTGTTGTACCTCCTCCACAGAGATGGCCGCATCGACCCGCAGGTTGGGCAGGCTGATGGTGTAACGTCTCCCTTCAGGCAGCCTGGGCTCGCTCTGCAGCAAGCCGGTGCAGACGTCGTAGCTCTCCAGCGCCGACTCCATGTCTCCCTGGCAGGAGACGAGACACACGGGCTCGCGGGTCAGACCCGGCTGGGCCCAGACGGGCTTGCGGGTCGGACCCGGTTGAGCTCAGACGGGCTCGCGGGTCAGGCCCGGCTGGGCTCAGACGGGCTCGCGGGTCGGGCCCGGCTGGGCTCAGACGGGCTCGCGGGTCGGGCCCGGCTGGGCTCAGACGGGCTCGCGGGTCAGACCCGGCTGGGCTCAGACGGGCTCGCGGGTCGGGCCCGGTTGAGCTCAGACGGGCTCGCGGGTTGGGCCCGGCTGAGCCCAAACAGGCTCGCGGGTCAGGCCCGGCTGGGCCCAGACGGGCTCGCGGGTCGGGCCCGGTTGAGCCCAGACGGGCTCGCGGGTCAGGCCCGGCTGGGCTCAGACGGGCTCGCGGGTCGGGCCCGGCTGGGCCCAGACGGGCTCGCGGGTCAGGCCCGGCTGAGCTCAGCGGACTCACGCCACGACCAGAAACACAGACTTCACCTGCAGAGAAAGGAAGCGCGCCTTCAGCCAGTAGACGCGCACCGTGATGTCCAGCCAGCCGGCCCCAAACAGCTCCTTCTGGGCGGAGCCTAAAGCCAGGAGCAGCAAATCGCCCTGGAAGTTCTGTCCGGGGAACTCAGAGGTCGCCGCGTCGTCGCCAGCACCGGCGCCGCTTCTCCTGGGAGGAGCTAGACGACACATCCCCATGTTGACTTTCCAAAATGGCGTAAACCTGCACACGATGGTGTCGACGGCCCCCCCCACGTTCAGGCCTGGTCAGCAGGCCTGAACGTGGAGCTGCAAAGCCTCAACCAATCACATGAATGGGCGGGACTTACCTTTGCTGTGAGACCAATGTTCCAACTGCAGCTCCATGCAGGCTAAACTCATCGTTAGCATTTCCTGCACAAGTAGCACAAACAAGTCGTTAGCCTCAACGTCGAAGCTAATGTGATGCAAAACAAAAGAAAAAGACTGCCCGACAACAGCTGACCACTTAAATAATCACATGATGATGTCATGACATGCTAACATTAGCTGCTGCTTGTCTTCCAGACACAGCGTTTGAGCAGGTGAGGCAG
Organism: Brachionichthys hirsutus; assembly: GCF_040956055.1. Classification (NCBI taxonomy): domain Eukaryota; kingdom Metazoa; phylum Chordata; class Actinopteri; order Lophiiformes; family Brachionichthyidae; genus Brachionichthys; species Brachionichthys hirsutus. The sequence continues at coordinate 15,978,699 of NC_090900.1, read as the reverse complement.
ACGCGTTGATGTCCTTTACAGATTTATTGTCTTCAGACTTTACAGTGATTGTTCTACAGTCACGCCATAATCGTTTAAAACTGGCACCGATTAATCCAACATGAATCAGGACCCGGACGTTTTCAGCCGGTGCTCAAAGAAGTTGAAGACGTCGAAAACATTTAGTTCTTAAATCCAGCTGCAGAACTCAAACTGGTTTTCCCGTCACTTACTCGGGTATGTTGGGCGTTGCCGTCCTGAAACAGAGGGTTCGGAAGACCAGAGCTGTACTTCCTCCAGGTCTGGTAGACCTCCAGCACCACGGCGGCCAGCCCCCGAGGCCACGCCTCCAGGAACTTCTGCCCCAGCGCTTTCAGGTAACGCATCATCAGCTCCAGAACGCCACCATTGGTCAGATTACTGAGCAGGAAGTTGTGGACATCCTGTTGCTCTACAGCGGCAGCAGGGGGGGGGGGGGGGCAGTGTTACCACGACAGGAACGGCAAAAAAGCCCGGCGGCAAACTGCAGATGAAAACCTACCAGATTCCATGTATTCAACGGCGCCGAGGGCCAGGCAGCCCCCGTGCAGCGGCTGCATGTCCTCCTTCGCTTCACTCGGAGCCTCAAGATTACTCAGACTCTCGTCGTCGTCGTCGTCAGGATCAAACTTCTTCAACCTGCAACGAAACCGTTTTCATCCCGTGATGCCGGCGCCGCGCCGCGCCGCGCCGCGCCGGTGTCGGTGCAACCTACCTGGAAGGCAGGTACTTAAAAAGCAGTTCCTGAAAATCGATCTTCTCTTCCTTCTTGCACTTCGTGTTTCGAACGCGAGCCGAGCGCCGCTTGGCCGTCTCCCCGCTGTCCTCCACCAAGCGCTTCCTTTTCACCGCCTTCTTCGCTTTATCCGTCAGCGACACGTCCAGCGCCGAGGCTGCGGCCCGGCGGGACAAAGCAGAACGACATTAAAGGTTCAAAACCGGAGGATTATCAGGGAGACCAGAGAGAAACGTCCCTGAGCAACCGACCGGCGGGGGGAGAGGTCGTGGTGACCTCCACCGTGGCCTGGCTGGGGAGGATCTGAGGCTGGGGCACAGCCGCCGGCTCCGGCAGGACCATCATGGGGGGCAGAGATGAGCTGGGGCTGCTGCTCAGCACAGTGGGCTGGCCCATTCCGACGGGGCTGCTGGGCTGGGGGAGGTTCTGGAGGAAGTTCGGGTCTCTGTATTCTGACAAATCAATCCTGCGTCCCAGGCTGGGGCGGGGGGGGTCGCATGTGGTCTGGTGTCTGTACATTGCGAGGAGGCTTTCACCCACACGCTTCCACCTGAGGGACAGAACCCCAGAACGGTGTGAAAAGCCTTCAAGCTGTGACCCCCCCCCCCCCCGGATCCAGGACGCATCACTCACGAGAGGCAGTGGATTGGTTGAACCAGGACCAGGTCGGGTTCTGGTTCACAGCGAGAGAGCGCCCGTCTGCGCCTCCTCATCTCCAGAGCCTCCTCCACAATGGCGTCGCGTTCCTCCGTCTCCACGTCCACGTAGTGAACCGACATATCGCTGTCGAGGGACAGACAGCCGAGGTTAGTCCGCTACGAGACGCCGCGCCGCCTCCTAGAGGGGAGGGGTGGAGTCACCATTTCATGAACATCTGCATGGTGTCCCGCTTCAGGCAGGGCTGCTCCGCAAAGATCTTCTCCTTCAGCACCAGGCCTTTGGCGTAACGGTGATCCCTCTCAAGAGCTCTGGCAATGAAGCACAAACACCCTGGAGGAAGAAACGACAGCCTCAGCAGAGGGGCGGGGCGGGGGCGGGGCCGGCGAGGCCTTACGTACAGCTGTAATCGCTGAGCGTGTACAGAATAGTAATCAGGTTGTCCAGGCAGGGCCAGTGGTCCGGGTTGCAGTTCAGCCCCTCCTCGAAGGCGTGCCGGGCCAGCGGTATCCGGACGAGCCGCACGGCCAGCTGCCCGACTTTGTACCACACGTTCACGTCGGTGGAATCCAGCATGACGGCCTGAGGGACGCAGACGCAGCGCGAGCACTCGGCACGGGACGGAGGACACGCGTTTACGGTCCGGCGGCTCATTTACCTCCAGATAAAACTCCATGGCCGTCTCCAGGTCGTCCCGGTTAGCAGACATCGTCGCCAGGTTTTTAAAAGTGGAATATTTCAACATCAGCCCGGGATGCTTGAGGCCCGCGCCCCGGTCGTCAGAGGCCGCCGCCTACAACGAGACGGGATAGGTCACAGTTTGAGGTGATGACGTGACGGTTTTAGCGGCCCGACGCTGGTTTGAAGCGTCTCAGTTCACCTCTTTGAGCAGCGGCGTTTTGAGAAGCTCATGATAAGCCTTCGCCGACTCCTCAAAGCGGTCGTGCTTCTGCAGGTCTAAAGCTTTGTGATACAAGGCGAACGCCTCGGCTTCCTGTGGAGACAAGTCGAAGACAGGCTGGTTCAGACCCAGAGAGAAACATCTGGATCGGCGCGGAACCCGTACCTGAGCCTCTTTTGTGCGACTCTTGCTACTTCGTAAAGGATCCTGAGACTCATCCGCCACCGACGACGCGGCGTTCAGCGCCGCAATGCGAATCTAACGGGAAACCAGTTTAGTTAGAATACATTTAGATAAGTGGAGATGGATTTACTGGGACTCGGATGACGAGGACGTGACAGACATTAAGATCGACGTGCAGCCGAAACGAGTCCTGACTCGGAGACGTTTCAAATTTAAAAGCCTTACCATCTTAAGGAGTCGGCGGTTTGCAGGTTTTCACTGGATCCACGTGAAAATAACCAGTTATTGTACCGTGGAGACAAAAATGAAAGCTGCTTTAGATTCTCAGGCAAATGTGACGTTAGGTGAAAAGTAAAAACGGTGCGTCCCAACTATTCCACCGAGTCTTTAAGTTAACCACAGACCGA